>NW_027223057.1:469939-482439 GCF_043380555.1 Nothobranchius furzeri | reverse complement strand
CTGGTGATGGCGGGGTGGAGGAGCTGAAACCTGGGTCGGACCTGGTCTGCAGCAGGGCCCATTACCACTCAGAAGCTGATGGCAGTGTGTGTTTAGGTCCCTGCGGGGTGGATGAGCTGAAACCTGGGTCAGACTTGGTGTGCAGCAGGGCTCAGCACCCTCCAGAAGCCGATGACAGTGTGTCTTTAACTCCCTGCCTGGTGGGAGAGCTGAAAGCTGGGTCGGACCTGGTCTTTAGCAGAGCTCAGCAGCCTCCAGAAGCTGATGGCAGTGTGTGTTTCATCCCCTGCGGGGTGGGAGAGCTGAAACGTGGGTCGGACCTGGTCTGCAGCAGGGCCCATCACCATCCAGAAGCTGACGGCGGTGTGTGTTTAAGTCCCTGCGGGGTGGGAGAGCCATAACCTGGGTCGGACCTGGTCTGCAGCAGAGCTCAGCAGCCTCCAGAACCTGATGGCAGTGTGTCTTTAATCCACTGCGGGGTGCAGGAGCTGAAACCTGGGTCGGACCTGGTCTGCAGCAGGGCTCAGCAGCCAGCAGAAGGTGATGGCAGTGTGTGTTTAGTTCCCTGCGGGGTGCAGGAGCTGAAACCTGGGTCGGACCTGGTCTGCAGCAGAGCTCAGCAGCCAGCAGAAGCTGATGGCAGTGTGTGTTTAATTCCCTGCCTGGTGGGAGAGCTGTAACCCGGGTCGGACTTGGTCTGCAGCAGGGCCCATCACCATCCAGAAGCTGATGGCAGTGTGTCTTTAATTCCCTGCGGGGTGGAGGAGCAGAAACCTGGGTCGGACCTGGTCTATAGCAGAGCTCAGCAGCCTCCAGCAGCTGATGGCAGTGTGTGTTTAAGTCCCTGCCTGGTGTGAGAGCTGAAACCTGGGTCGGACCTGGTCTATAGCAGAGCTCAGCAGCCTCCAGCAGCTGATGGCTGCGTGTGTTTAAGTCCCTGCGGGGTGCAGGAGCTGAAACCTGGGTCGGACCTGGTCTATGGCAGAGCTCAGCAGCCTCCAGAAGCTGATGGCAGCGTGCCTCTAAGTCCCTGCCTGGTGGGAGAGCTGAAACCTGGGTCGGACCTGGTCTATAGCAGAGCTCAGCAGCCTCCAGCAGCTGATGGCTGCGTGTGTTTAAGTCCCTGCGGGGTGCAGGAGCTGAAACCTGGGTCGGACCTGGTCTATGGCAGAGCTCAGCAGCCTCCAGAAGCTGATGGCAGCGTGCCTCTAAGTCCCTGCCTGGTGGGAGAGCTGAAACCTGGGTCGGACATGGTCTGCAGCAGGGCTCGGCAGCCTCCAGAAGCTGATGGCAGTGTGTGTTTAAGTCCCTGCCTGGTAGGAGAGCTGAAACCTGGGTCGGACCTGGTCTATAGAAGAGCTCAGCAGCCTCCAGCAGCTGATTGCAGTGTGTGTTTAAGTCCCTGCCTGGTGGGAGAGCTGATATCCGGGTCGGACCTGGTCCACAGCAGGGCCCATCACCCTCCAGAAGCTGGTGGCAGTGTGTGTTTAAGTCCCTGCGGGGTGCAGGAGCTGAAAGCTGGGTCGGACCTGGTCTGCAGCAGAGCTCAGCAGCCTCCAGTTGCTGATGGCAGTGTGTGTTTAAGTCCCTGCCTGGTGGGAGAGCTGAAACCTGGGTCGGACCTGGTCTATAGCAGAGCTCAGCAGCCTCCAGCTGCTGATGGCGTGGTGGAGGAGCAGCAGCAGCAGCAGCCAGCCTCCAGCAGCCAGCCAGCCCCCAGCAGCTGATGGCGGGGTGGAGGAGCGGAAGCCAGCCTCCAGCAGCTTATGGCGGGGTGGAGGAGCTGAAACCTGGGTCGGACCTGGTCTATAGTAGAGCTCCGCAGCCTCCAGACGCTGATGGCGGTGTGTCTTTAAGACCCTGCCTGGTGGGAGAGCTGAAACCTGGGTCGGACCTGGTCTGTAACAGAGCTCAGCAGCCTCCAGAAGCTGATGGCAGTGTGTGTTTAGTTCCCTGCGGGGTGGAGGAGCAGAAACCTGGGTCGCACCTGGTCTATAGAAGAGCTCAGCAGCCTCCAGAAGCTGATATCAGTGTGTGTTTAAGTCCCTGCGGGGTGGGAGAGCTGAGACCTGGGTCGGACCTGGTCTGCAGCAGGGCTCAGCAGCCTCCAGAAGCTGACGGCAGTGTGTGTTTAAGTCCCTGCCTGGTGTGAGAGCTGAAACCTGGGTCGGACCTGGTCTATAGCAGAGCTCAGCAGCCTCCAGCAGCTGATGGCTGCGTGTGTTTAAGTCCCTGCGGGGTGCAGGAGCTGAAACCTGGGTCGGACCTGGTCTATGGCAGAGCTCAGCAGCCTCCAGCAGCTGATGGCAGTGTGTGTTTAAGTCCCTGCCTGGTGGGAGAGCTGAAACCTGGGTCGGACCTGGTCTATAGCAGAGCTCAGCAGCCTCCAGCAGCTGATGGCAGTGTGTGTTTGATCCCCTGCGGGGTGGGAGAGCTGAAACTTGGGTCGGACCTGGTCTGCATCAGGGCTCAGCAGCCTCCAGAATCCGATGGCAGTGTGGGTTTAAGTCCATGCGGGGTGCAGGAGCAGAAACCTGGGTCGGACCTGGTCTATAGCAGGCCTCAGCAGCATCGAGAAGCTGATGGCAGTGTGTCTTTAATTCCCTGCGGGGTGGGAGAGCTGTAACCTGGGTCGGACCTGGCCTGCAGCGGAGCTCAGCAGCCTCCAGAAGCTGATGGCAGTGTGTCTTTAATTCCCTGCGGGGTTGAGGAGCAGAAACCTGGGTCGGACCTGGTCTGCAGCAGGGCCCATCACCATCCAGAAGCTGATGGCTGTGTGTGTTTAAGTCCCAGGGGGGTGGGAGAGCCATAACCTGGGTCGGACCTGGTCTGCAGCAGGGCTCAGCAGCCTCCAGTTGCAGATGGCAGTGTGTGTTTAGTTCCCTGCGGGGTGCAGGAGCTGAAACCTGGGTCGGACCTGGTCTATAGCAGAGCTCAGCAGCCTCCAGAAGCTGATGGCAGTGTGTCTTCAATTCCCTGCGGGGTGCAGGAGCTGATACCTGGGTCGGACCTGGTCTGCAGCAGGGCCCATCACCATCCAGACGCTGATGGCAGTGTGTGTTTAAGTCCTAGTGGGCTGCAGGAGCTGAAACCTGGGTCGGACCTGCTCTATAGTAGAGCTCAGCAGCCTCCAGAAGCTGATGGCAGTGTGTCTTTAAGTCCCTGCGGGGTGGGATAGCTGAAACCTGGGTCGGACCTGGTCTGCAGCAGGGCCCATCACCCTCCAGAAGCTGTTGGCAGTGTGTCTTCCATTCCTAGTGGGGCAGGGGAGCAAAGACCTGGGCAGAGGAGCGCCTGTCTGCATCCGATCCGGCCCCTCAGCAGCCCGCCGTGAGCCTTAGAGAACCCCCCCCCCCCCCCCCCCCCCAGCGGGCTCCAGGAACCGGGCCCTGCGTCGGACCCAGCTCAGGCAGGCCCTCCCTCGGGCCCTGCAGCAGGTGGCCCCGTCTATGCAGTCGAAAACCCCGCGAAAATCGGTGTAGAAACGCCCGAGAGGCGTGGTGCGGTTCCCCCGGCCGGTACCGGGTCCGGACCGGTCCGGAAGTCCACCCAGAACACTGCCTGGGGCTTCTGGGCGGCTCCCCAGGCGCAGGCAGTCGAAAACCGCGTGAAAATCGGTTCAGAATTGACAAAACGGCGACCTCGTCGCTCCAAAAACTAAGTCCAAACTAAGCCTTTCGCTTATCGCTTAACGCTTAAGGCGGTCGGCCTTATGGCCAGTAAATGAAAAGTGCCTGCGCCCCTGGAGGTTTTGGAAGGTGCGAGCGATGACCATGCTCGGGTTAGTAGGTGAGGCCATCGGAAAACCAGCGTGAGTTGGCGGGTTTGGGTGGCAATCTATTCCAGGCAGAGTCGACTATCTCTGGGCATCAATTTTGGGATTTTTCCGGCTCTGGTTCTGGGAGAAACGCAGGGGCAAAGTGCACGAGCCGCGGCCGATTTTGGTGGCCTGTCCCTGGGCACAAAGTCTGAGGAGTGTGGGCCTGGTTCTCCGAAAAATACCAGTCTGCTGGAGCTCACTCCCATGGCTCCAGGGGGCACGGCACACCCCCCGGTAGCCGACCAAAGTGATCTACTCGGGCCAGACTCGGACCCACGACCCGGGGTGAGAACCACAACTACTGGTCATCCTTTTGACCTCCAGGGGGCGCGGCAGAGCCTCCCCAGTCCGACGCAAGTGCCCCACTTGGGCCATACTCAGACCCACGGCCCGGGGCGAGAACCACAACTACTGGTCATCCTTTAGACCTCCAGGGGGCCCGGCACAGCCTCCCTAGACCGACACAAGTGCTCCACTTTGGCTGTACTCTGACCCAAGTCCCGGTGCGAGAACCACAACTACTGGTCATCCTTTAGACCTCCAGGGGGCCCGGCACAGCCTCCCTAGGCCGACACAAGTGCTCCACTTGGGCTATACTCTGACCCAAGTCCCGGGGCGAGAACCACAACTACTGGTCATCCTTTTGACCTCATGGTCATCCTTTAGACCTCCGGGGGGCACGGCACAGCCTCCCTAGTCCGACACAAGTGCTCCACTTGGGCTATACTCTGACCCAAGTCCCGGGGCGAGAACCACAACTACTGGTCATCCTTTAGACCTCCAGGGGGCACGGCACACCCCCCGGTAGCCGACCAAAGTGCTCTACTCGGGCCAGACTCGGACCCACGACCCGGGGTGAGAACCACAACTACTGGTCATCCTTTAGACCTCCAGGGGGCACGGCACAGCCTCCCTAGTCTGACACAAGTGCTCCACTTGGGCTATACTCGGACCCACGACCCGGGGTGAGAACCACAACTACTGGTCATCCTTTAGACCTCCAGGGGGCACGGCACAGCCTCCCTAGTCCGACACAAGTGCTCCACTTGGGCTATACTCGGACCCAAGTTCCGGGGCGAGAACCACAACTACTGGTCATCCTTTAGACCTCCAGGGGGCACGGCACACCCCCCGGTAGCCGACCAAAGTGCTCTACTCGGGCCAGACTCGGACCCACGACCCGGGGTGAGAACCACAACTACTGGTCATCCTTTAGACCTCCAGGGGGCACGGCACAGCCTCCCTAGTCCGACACAAGTGCTCCACTTGGGCTATACTCGGACCCACGACCCGGGGTGAGAACCACAACTACTGGTCATCCTTTAGACCTCCAGGGGGCACGGCACAGCCTCCCTAGTCCGACACAAGTGCTCCACTTGGGCTATACTCGGACCCAAGTCCCGGGGCGAGAACCACAACTACTGGTCATCCTTTAGACCTCCAGGGGGCCCGGCACAGCCTCCCTAGTCCGACACAAGTGCTCCACTTGGGCTATACTCTGACCCAAGTCCCGGGGCGAGAACCACAACTAATGGTCATCCTTTAGACCTCCAGTGGGGCCCGGCACAGCCTCCCTAGGCCGACACAAGTGCTCCACTTGGGCTATACTCTGACCCAAGTCCCGGGGCGAGAACCACAACTAATGGTCATCCTTTAGACCTCCAGGGGGCCCGGCACAGCCTCCCTAGACCGACACAAGTGCTCCACTTGGGCTAAACTCTGACCCAAGTCCCGGGGCGAGAACCACAACTACTGGTCATCCTTTAGACCTCCAGGGGGCACGGCACAGCCTCCCTAGTCCGACACAAGTGCTCCACTTGGGCTATACTCTGACCCAAGTCCCGGGGCGAGAACCACAACTACTGGTCATCCTTTAGACCTCCAGGGGGCACGGCACAGCCTCCCTAGTCCGACACAAGTGCTCCACTTGGGCTATACTCGGACCCACGACCCGGGGCGAGAACCACAACTACTGGTCATCCTTTAGACCTCCAGGGGGCACGGCACAGCCTCCCTAGTCCGACACAAGTGCTCCACTTGGGCTATACTCTGACCCAAGTCCCGGGGCGAGAACCACAACTACTGGTCATCCTTTAGACCTCCAGGGGGCACGGCACAGCCTCCCTAGTCCGACACAAGTGCTCCACTTGGGCTATTCTCTGACCCAAGTCCCGGGGCGAGAACCACAACTACTGGTCATCCTTTAGACCTCCAGGGGGCACGGCACACCCCCCGGTAGCCGACCAAAGTGCTCTACTCGGGCCAGACTCGGACCCACGACCCGGGGTGAGAACCACAACTACTGGTCATCCTTTAGACCTCCAGGGGGCACGGCACAGCCTCCCTAGTCTGACACAAGTGCTCCACTTGGGCTATACTCGGACCCACGACCCGGGGTGAGAACCACAACTACTGGTCATCCTTTAGACCTCCAGGGGGCACGGCACAGCCTCCCTAGTCCGACACAAGTGCTCCACTTGGGCTATACTCGGACCCAAGTCCCGGGGCGAGAACCACAACTACTGGTCATCCTTTAGACCTCCAGGGGGCACGGCACACCCCCCGGTAGCCGACCAAAGTGCTCTACTCGGGCCAGACTCGGACCCACGACCCGGGGTGAGAACCACAACTACTGGTCATCCTTTAGACCTCCAGGGGGCACGGCACAGCCTCCCTAGTCCGACACAAGTGCTCCACTTGGGCTATACTCGGACCCACGACCCGGGGTGAGAACCACAACTACTGGTCATCCTTTAGACCTCCAGGGGGCACGGCACAGCCTCCCTAGTCCGACACAAGTGCTCCACTTGGGCTATACTCGGACCCAAGTCCCGGGGCGAGAACCACAACTACTGGTCATCCTTTAGACCTCCAGGGGGCCCGGCACAGCCTCCCTAGTCCGACACAAGTGCTCCACTTGGGCTATACTCTGACCCAAGTCCCGGGGCGAGAACCACAACTAATGGTCATCCTTTAGACCTCCAGTGGGGCCCGGCACAGCCTCCCTAGGCCGACACAAGTGCTCCACTTGGGCTATACTCTGACCCAAGTCCCGGGGCGAGAACCACAACTAATGGTCATCCTTTAGACCTCCAGGGGGCCCGGCACAGCCTCCCTAGACCGACACAAGTGCTCCACTTGGGCTAAACTCTGACCCAAGTCCCGGGGCGAGAACCACAACTACTGGTCATCCTTTAGACCTCCAGGGGGCACGGCACAGCCTCCCTAGTCCGACACAAGTGCTCCACTTGGGCTATACTCTGACCCAAGTCCCGGGGCGAGAACCACAACTACTGGTCATCCTTTAGACCTCCAGGGGGCACGGCACAGCCTCCCTAGTCCGACACAAGTGCTCCACTTGGGCTATACTCGGACCCACGACCCGGGGCGAGAACCACAACTACTGGTCATCCTTTAGACCTCCAGGGGGCACGGTACAGCCTCCCTAGTCCGACACAAGTGCTCCACTTGGGCTATACTCTGACCCAAGTCCCGGGGCGAGAACCACAACTACTGGTCATCCTTTAGACCTCCAGGGGGCACGGCACAGCCTCCCTAGTCCGACACAAGTGCTCCACTTGGGCTATTCTCTGACCCAAGTCCCGGGGCGAGAACCACAACTACTGGTCATCCTTTAGACCTCCAGGGGGCACGGCACACCCCCCGGTAGCCGACCAAAGTGCTCTACTCGGGCCAGACTCGGACCCACGACCCGGGGTGAGAACCACAACTACTGGTCATCCTTTAGACCTCCAGGGGGCACGGCACAGCCTCCCTAGTCTGACACAAGTGCTCCACTTGGGCTATACTCGGACCCACGACCCGGGGTGAGAACCACAACTACTGGTCATCCTTTAGACCTCCAGGGGGCACGGCACAGCCTCCCTAGTCCGACACAAGTGCTCCACTTGGGCTATACTCGGACCCAAGTCCCGGGGCGAGAACCACAACTACTGGTCATCCTTTAGACCTCCAGGGGGCACGGCACACCCCCCGGTAGCCGACCAAAGTGCTCTACTCGGGCCAGACTCGGACCCACGACCCGGGGTGAGAACCACAACTACTGGTCATCCTTTAGACCTCCAGGGGGCACGGCACAGCCTCCCTAGTCCGACACAAGTGCTCCACTTGGGCTATACTCGGACCCACGACCCGGGGTGAGAACCACAACTACTGGTCATCCTTTAGACCTCCAGGGGGCACGGCACAGCCTCCCTAGTCCGACACAAGTGCTCCACTTGGGCTATACTCGGACCCAAGTCCCGGGGCGAGAACCACAACTACTGGTCATCCTTTAGACCTCCAGGGGGCCCGGCACAGCCTCCCTAGTCCGACACAAGTGCTCCACTTGGGCTATACTCTGACCCAAGTCCCGGGGCGAGAACCACAACTAATGGTCATCCTTTAGACCTCCAGTGGGGCCCGGCACAGCCTCCCTAGGCCGACACAAGTGCTCCACTTGGGCTATACTCTGACCCAAGTCCCGGGGCGAGAACCACAACTAATGGTCATCCTTTAGACCTCCAGGGGGCCCGGCACAGCCTCCCTAGACCGACACAAGTGCTCCACTTGGGCTAAACTCTGACCCAAGTCCCGGGGCGAGAACCACAACTACTGGTCATCCTTTAGACCTCCAGGGGGCACGGCACAGCCTCCCTAGTCCGACACAAGTGCTCCACTTGGGCTATACTCTGACCCAAGTCCCGGGGCGAGAACCACAACTACTGGTCATCCTTTAGACCTCCAGGGGGCACGGCACAGCCTCCCTAGTCCGACACAAGTGCTCCACTTGGGCTATACTCGGACCCACGACCCGGGGCGAGAACCACAACTACTGGTCATCCTTTAGACCTCCAGGGGGCACGGCACAGCCTCCCTAGTCCGACACAAGTGCTCCACTTGGGCTATACTCTGACCCAAGTCCCGGGGCGAGAACCACAACTACTGGTCATCCTTTAGACCTCCAGGGGGCACGGCACAGCCTCCCTAGTCCGACACAAGTGCTCCACTTGGGCTATTCTCTGACCCAAGTCCCGGGGCGAGAACCACAACTACTGGTCATCCTTTAGACCTCCAGGGGGCACGACACAGCCTCCCTAGTCCGACCCAAGTGCTCCACTTGGGCTATACTCTGACCCAAGTCCCGGGGCGAGAACCACAACTACTGGTCATCCTTTAGACCTCCAGGGGGCACGGCACAGCCTCCCTAGTCCGACACAAGTGCTCCACTTGGGCTATACTCTGACCCAAGTCCCGGGGCGAGAACCACAACTACTGGTCATCCTTTTGACCTCATGGTCATCCTTTAGACCTCCATGGGGCACGGCACAGCCTCCCTAGACCGACACAAGTGCTCCACTTGGGCTATACTCTGACCCAAGTCCCGGGGCGAGAACCACAACTACTGGTCATCCTTTAGACCTCCAGGGGGCACGGCACAGCCTCCCTAGTCCGACACAAGTGCTCCACTTGGGCTATACTCTGACCCAAGTCCCGGGGCGAGAACCACAACTACTGGTCATCCTTTAGACCTCCAGGGGGCACGGCACAGCCTCCCTAGTCCGACACAAGTGCTCCACTTGGGCTATACTCGGACCCACGACCCGGGGCGAGAACCACAACTACTGGTCATCCTTTAGACCTCCAGGGGGCACGGCACAGCCTCCCTAGTCCGACACAAGTGCTCCACTTGGGCTATACTCTGACCCAAGTCCCGGGGCGAGAACCACAACTACTGGTCATCCTTTAGACCTCCAGGGGGCACGGCACAGCCTCCCTAGTCCGACACAAGTGCTCCACTTGGGCTATTCTCTGACCCAAGTCCCGGGGCGAGAACCACAACTACTGGTCATCCTTTAGACCTCCAGGGGGCACGGCACACCCCCCGGTAGCCGACCAAAGTGCTCTACTCGGGCCAGACTCGGACCCACGACCCGGGGTGAGAACCACAACTACTGGTCATCCTTTAGACCTCCAGGGGGCACGGCACAGCCTCCCTAGTCTGACACAAGTGCTCCACTTGGGCTATACTCGGACCCACGACCCGGGGTGAGAACCACAACTACTGGTCATCCTTTAGACCTCCAGGGGGCACGGCACAGCCTCCCTAGTCCGACACAAGTGCTCCACTTGGGCTATACTCGGACCCAAGTCCCGGGGCGAGAACCACAACTACTGGTCATCCTTTAGACCTCCAGGGGGCACGGCACACCCCCCGGTAGCCGACCAAAGTGCTCTACTCGGGCCAGACTCGGACCCACGACCCGGGGTGAGAACCACAACTACTGGTCATCCTTTAGACCTCCAGGGGGCACGGCACAGCCTCCCTAGTCCGACACAAGTGCTCCACTTGGGCTATACTCGGACCCACGACCCGGGGTGAGAACCACAACTACTGGTCATCCTTTAGACCTCCAGGGGGCACGGCACAGCCTCCCTAGTCCGACACAAGTGCTCCACTTGGGCTATACTCGGACCCAAGTCCCGGGGCGAGAACCACAACTACTGGTCATCCTTTAGACCTCCAGGGGGCCCGGCACAGCCTCCCTAGTCCGACACAAGTGCTCCACTTGGGCTATACTCTGACCCAAGTCCCGGGGCGAGAACCACAACTAATGGTCATCCTTTAGACCTCCAGTGGGGCCCGGCACAGCCTCCCTAGGCCGACACAAGTGCTCCACTTGGGCTATACTCTGACCCAAGTCCCGGGGCGAGAACCACAACTAATGGTCATCCTTTAGACCTCCAGGGGGCCCGGCACAGCCTCCCTAGACCGACACAAGTGCTCCACTTGGGCTAAACTCTGACCCAAGTCCCGGGGCGAGAACCACAACTACTGGTCATCCTTTAGACCTCCAGGGGGCACGGCACAGCCTCCCTAGTCCGACACAAGTGCTCCACTTGGGCTATACTCTGACCCAAGTCCCGGGGCGAGAACCACAACTACTGGTCATCCTTTAGACCTCCAGGGGGCACGGCACAGCCTCCCTAGTCCGACACAAGTGCTCCACTTGGGCTATACTCGGACCCACGACCCGGGGTGAGAACCACAACTACTGGTCATCCTTTAGACCTCCAGGGGGCACGGCACAGCCTCCCTAGTCCGACACAAGTGCTCCACTTGGGCTATACTCGGACCCAAGTCCCGGGGCGAGAACCACAACTACTGGTCATCCTTTAGACCTCCAGGGGGCCCGGCACAGCCTCCCTAGTCCGACACAAGTGCTCCACTTGGGCTATACTCTGACCCAAGTCCCGGGGCGAGAACCACAACTAATGGTCATCCTTTAGACCTCCAGTGGGGCCCGGCACAGCCTCCCTAGGCCGACACAAGTGCTCCACTTGGGCTATACTCTGACCCAAGTCCCGGGGCGAGAACCACAACTAATGGTCATCCTTTAGACCTCCAGGGGGCCCGGCACAGCCTCCCTAGACCGACACAAGTGCTCCACTTGGGCTAAACTCTGACCCAAGTCCCGGGGCGAGAACCACAACTACTGGTCATCCTTTAGACCTCCAGGGGGCACGGCACAGCCTCCCTAGTCCGACACAAGTGCTCCACTTGGGCTATACTCTGACCCAAGTCCCGGGGCGAGAACCACAACTACTGGTCATCCTTTAGACCTCCAGGGGGCACGGCACAGCCTCCCTAGTCCGACACAAGTGCTCCACTTGGGCTATACTCGGACCCACGACCCGGGGCGAGAACCACAACTACTGGTCATCCTTTAGACCTCCAGGGGGCACGGCACAGCCTCCCTAGTCCGACACAAGTGCTCCACTTGGGCTATACTCTGACCCAAGTCCCGGGGCGAGAACCACAACTACTGGTCATCCTTTAGACCTCCAGGGGGCACGGCACAGCCTCCCTAGTCCGACACAAGTGCTCCACTTGGGCTATTCTCTGACCCAAGTCCCGGGGCGAGAACCACAACTACTGGTCATCCTTTAGACCTCCAGGGGGCACGACACAGCCTCCCTAGTCCGACCCAAGTGCTCCACTTGGGCTATACTCTGACCCAAGTCCCGGGGCGAGAACCACAACTACTGGTCATCCTTTAGACCTCCAGGGGGCACGGCACAGCCTCCCTAGTCCGACACAAGTGCTCCACTTGGGCTATACTCTGACCCAAGTCCCGGGGCGAGAACCACAACTACTGGTCATCCTTTTGACCTCATGGTCATCCTTTAGACCTCCATGGGGCACGGCAGAGCCTCCCTAGGCCGACACAAGTGCTCCACTTGGGCTATACTCTGACCCAAGTCCCGGGGCGAGAACCACAACTACTGGTCATCCTTTAGACCTCCAGGGGGCACGGCACAGCCTCCCTAGTCCGACACAAGTGCTCCACTTCGGCTGTACTCTGACCCAAGTCCCGGGGCGAGAACCACAACTAATGGTCATCCTTTAGACCTCCATGGCAACAGGGGGATGTCAGACCCCAGCTCATCCCAGGTTGATGCCTCAATAGCAGCTTAGGGTCACGGCAGTCCCACCGTGATCCACCCTCTTGTCCTCTCTCCACAGGATGACCAGAGTGTCGTGTTTATTTTCAAAGTGTCCTCGTAGGATGACCATGAGTGCAGGAAAATTTTCAAAGTCCCTCTGTCGGATGACCATGAGTGCAGAAAAAATTTCAAAGTCCCCCCTTGGGATTACCAGACGTTCGAGATTTCGGCT
>NW_027223057.1:447439-459939 GCF_043380555.1 Nothobranchius furzeri | reverse complement strand
TGATGGCGGGGTGGAGGAGCTGCAGCCAGCCTCCAGCAGGTCATGGTGGGGTGGAGGAGCAGCAGCCAGCCTCCAGCAGCTGATGGCAGGGTGCAGGAGCAGCAGCCAGCCTCCAGCAGCTGATGGCGGGGTGGAGGAGCAGCAGGCAGCCTCCAGCTGGTGATGGCGGGGTGGAGGAGCTGCAGCCAGCGTCCATCAGCTGATGGCGGGGTGGAGGAGCAGCAGCCAGCCTCCAGCAGCCAGCCTCCAGCTGCTGATGGCGGGGTGGAGGAACAGAAGCCTCCAGCAGCTGATGGCGGGGTGCAGGAGCAGCAGCCAGCCTCCAGCAGCTGGTGGCGGGGTGGAGGAGCAGAAGCCAGCCTCCAGCAGCTGATGGCGGGGTGCAGGAGCAGAAGCCAGCCTCCAGCTGGTGATGGCGGGGTGAAGGAGCTGCAGCCAGCCTCCAGCAGCCAGCCTCCAGCTGGTGATGGCGGGGCGGAGGAGCAGGCAGCCTCCATCAGCTGATGGCGGGGTGTAGGAGCAGCAGCCAGCCTCCAGCTGGTGATGGCGGGGAGGAGGAGCAGCAGCAGCCAGCCTCCAGCAGCCAGCCAGCCTCCAGCAGCTGATGGCGGTGTGTGGGAGCAGCAGCCAGCCTCCAGCGGCCAGCCAGCCTCCAGCAGCAGATGGCGGGGTGGAGGAGCTGCAGCCAGCGTCCATCAGCTGATGGCGGGGTGGAGGAGCAGCAGGCAGCCTCCAGCTGGTGATGGCGGGGTGGAGGAGCTGCAGCCAGCGTCCAGCAGCTGATGGTGGGGTGGAGGAGCTGCAGCCAGCGTCCAGCAGCTGATGGTGGGGTGGAGGAGCTGCAGCCAGCGTCCAGCAGCTGATGGTTGGGTGGAGGAGCAGCAGCCAGCCTCCAGCAGCTGATGGCGGGGTGGAGGAGCTGCAGCCAGCCTCCAGCAGCCAGCCTCCAGCTAGTGATGGCGGGGTGGAGAAGCAGGCAGCCTCCATCAGCTGATGGCGGGGTGGAGGAGCAGAAGCCAGCCTCCAGCTGGTGATGGCGGGGTGCAGGAGCTGCAGGCAGCCTCCAGCAGCTGATGGCGGGGTGCAGGAGCTGCAGCCAGCGTCCAGCAGCTGATGGTGGGGTGGAGGAGCTGCAGCCAGCCTCCAGCAGCCAGCCTCCAGCTAGTGATGGCGGGGTGGAGAAGCAGGCAGCCTCCATCAGCTGATGGCGGGGTGTAGGAGCAGAAGCCAGCCTCCAGCTGGTGATGGCGGGGTGCAGGAGCTGCAGGCAGCCTCCAGCAGCTGATGGCGGGGTGCAGGAGCTGCAGGCAGCCTCCAGCAGCTGATGGCGGGGTGGAGGAGCTGCAGCCAGCGTCCAGCAGCTGATGGTGGGGTGGAGGAGCTGCAGCCAGCGTCCAGCAGCTGATGGTTGGGTGGAGGAGCAGCAGCCAGCCTCCAGCAGCTGATGGCGGGGTGCAGGAGCAGCAGCCAGCCTCCAGCAGCTGATGGCGGGGTGGAGGAGCTGCAGCCAGCCTCCAGCAGCCAGCCTCCAGCTAGTGATGGCGGGGTGGAGAAGCAGGCAGCCTCCATCAGCTGATGGCGGGGTGGAGGAGCAGAAGCCAGCCTCCAGCAGCTGATGGCGGGGTGCAGGAGCTGCAGCCAGCGTCCAGCAGCTGATGGTGGGGTGGAGGAGCTGCAGCCAGCCTCCAGCAGCCAGCCTCCAGCAGCTGATGGCGGGGTGCAGGAGCAGCAGCCAGCCTCCAGCAGCTGATGGCGGGGTGGAGGAGCAGCAGCCAGCCTCCAGCAGCCAGCCTCCAGCTTCTGATGGCGGGGTGGAGGAACAGAAGCCTCCAGCAGCTGATGGCAGGGTGCAGGAGCAGCAGCCAGCCTCCAGCTGGTGATGGCGGGGTGGAGGAGCTGAAACCTGGGTCGGACCTGGTCTGCAGCAGGGCCCATTACCACTCAGAAGCTGATGGCAGTGTGTGTTTAGGTCCCTGCGGGGTGGATGAGCTGAAACCTGGGTCAGACTTGGTGTGCAGCAGGGCTCAGCACCCTCCAGAAGCCGATGACAGTGTGTCTTTAACTCCCTGCCTGGTGGGAGAGCTGAAAGCTGGGTCGGACCTGGTCTTTAGCAGAGCTCAGCAGCCTCCAGAAGCTGATGGCAGTGTGTGTTTCATCCCCTGCGGGGTGGGAGAGCTGAAACGTGGGTCGGACCTGGTCTGCAGCAGGGCCCATCACCATCCAGAAGCTGACGGCGGTGTGTGTTTAAGTCCCTGCGGGGTGGGAGAGCCATAACCTGGGTCGGACCTGGTCTGCAGCAGAGCTCAGCAGCCTCCAGAACCTGATGGCAGTGTGTCTTTAATCCACTGCGGGGTGCAGGAGCTGAAACCTGGGTCGGACCTGGTCTGCAGCAGGGCTCAGCAGCCAGCAGAAGGTGATGGCAGTGTGTGTTTAGTTCCCTGCGGGGTGCAGGAGCTGAAACCTGGGTCGGACCTGGTCTGCAGCAGAGCTCAGCAGCCAGCAGAAGCTGATGGCAGTGTGTGTTTAATTCCCTGCCTGGTGGGAGAGCTGTAACCCGGGTCGGACTTGGTCTGCAGCAGGGCCCATCACCATCCAGAAGCTGATGGCAGTGTGTCTTTAATTCCCTGCGGGGTGGAGGAGCAGAAACCTGGGTCGGACCTGGTCTATAGCAGAGCTCAGCAGCCTCCAGCAGCTGATGGCAGTGTGTGTTTAAGTCCCTGCCTGGTGTGAGAGCTGAAACCTGGGTCGGACCTGGTCTATAGCAGAGCTCAGCAGCCTCCAGCAGCTGATGGCTGCGTGTGTTTAAGTCCCTGCGGGGTGCAGGAGCTGAAACCTGGGTCGGACCTGGTCTATGGCAGAGCTCAGCAGCCTCCAGAAGCTGATGGCAGCGTGCCTCTAAGTCCCTGCCTGGTGGGAGAGCTGAAACCTGGGTCGGACCTGGTCTATAGCAGAGCTCAGCAGCCTCCAGCAGCTGATGGCTGCGTGTGTTTAAGTCCCTGCGGGGTGCAGGAGCTGAAACCTGGGTCGGACCTGGTCTATGGCAGAGCTCAGCAGCCTCCAGAAGCTGATGGCAGCGTGCCTCTAAGTCCCTGCCTGGTGGGAGAGCTGAAACCTGGGTCGGACATGGTCTGCAGCAGGGCTCGGCAGCCTCCAGAAGCTGATGGCAGTGTGTGTTTAAGTCCCTGCCTGGTAGGAGAGCTGAAACCTGGGTCGGACCTGGTCTATAGAAGAGCTCAGCAGCCTCCAGCAGCTGATTGCAGTGTGTGTTTAAGTCCCTGCCTGGTGGGAGAGCTGATATCCGGGTCGGACCTGGTCCACAGCAGGGCCCATCACCCTCCAGAAGCTGGTGGCAGTGTGTGTTTAAGTCCCTGCGGGGTGCAGGAGCTGAAAGCTGGGTCGGACCTGGTCTGCAGCAGAGCTCAGCAGCCTCCAGTTGCTGATGGCAGTGTGTGTTTAAGTCCCTGCCTGGTGGGAGAGCTGAAACCTGGGTCGGACCTGGTCTATAGCAGAGCTCAGCAGCCTCCAGCTGCTGATGGCGTGGTGGAGGAGCAGCAGCAGCAGCAGCCAGCCTCCAGCAGCCAGCCAGCCCCCAGCAGCTGATGGCGGGGTGGAGGAGCGGAAGCCAGCCTCCAGCAGCTTATGGCGGGGTGGAGGAGCTGAAACCTGGGTCGGACCTGGTCTATAGTAGAGCTCCGCAGCCTCCAGACGCTGATGGCGGTGTGTCTTTAAGACCCTGCCTGGTGGGAGAGCTGAAACCTGGGTCGGACCTGGTCTGTAACAGAGCTCAGCAGCCTCCAGAAGCTGATGGCAGTGTGTGTTTAGTTCCCTGCGGGGTGGAGGAGCAGAAACCTGGGTCGCACCTGGTCTATAGAAGAGCTCAGCAGCCTCCAGAAGCTGATATCAGTGTGTGTTTAAGTCCCTGCGGGGTGGGAGAGCTGAGACCTGGGTCGGACCTGGTCTGCAGCAGGGCTCAGCAGCCTCCAGAAGCTGACGGCAGTGTGTGTTTAAGTCCCTGCCTGGTGTGAGAGCTGAAACCTGGGTCGGACCTGGTCTATAGCAGAGCTCAGCAGCCTCCAGCAGCTGATGGCTGCGTGTGTTTAAGTCCCTGCGGGGTGCAGGAGCTGAAACCTGGGTCGGACCTGGTCTATGGCAGAGCTCAGCAGCCTCCAGCAGCTGATGGCAGTGTGTGTTTAAGTCCCTGCCTGGTGGGAGAGCTGAAACCTGGGTCGGACCTGGTCTATAGCAGAGCTCAGCAGCCTCCAGCAGCTGATGGCAGTGTGTGTTTGATCCCCTGCGGGGTGGGAGAGCTGAAACTTGGGTCGGACCTGGTCTGCATCAGGGCTCAGCAGCCTCCAGAATCCGATGGCAGTGTGGGTTTAAGTCCATGCGGGGTGCAGGAGCAGAAACCTGGGTCGGACCTGGTCTATAGCAGGCCTCAGCAGCATCGAGAAGCTGATGGCAGTGTGTCTTTAATTCCCTGCGGGGTGGGAGAGCTGTAACCTGGGTCGGACCTGGCCTGCAGCGGAGCTCAGCAGCCTCCAGAAGCTGATGGCAGTGTGTCTTTAATTCCCTGCGGGGTTGAGGAGCAGAAACCTGGGTCGGACCTGGTCTGCAGCAGGGCCCATCACCATCCAGAAGCTGATGGCTGTGTGTGTTTAAGTCCCAGGGGGGTGGGAGAGCCATAACCTGGGTCGGACCTGGTCTGCAGCAGGGCTCAGCAGCCTCCAGTTGCAGATGGCAGTGTGTGTTTAGTTCCCTGCGGGGTGCAGGAGCTGAAACCTGGGTCGGACCTGGTCTATAGCAGAGCTCAGCAGCCTCCAGAAGCTGATGGCAGTGTGTCTTCAATTCCCTGCGGGGTGCAGGAGCTGATACCTGGGTCGGACCTGGTCTGCAGCAGGGCCCATCACCATCCAGACGCTGATGGCAGTGTGTGTTTAAGTCCTAGTGGGCTGCAGGAGCTGAAACCTGGGTCGGACCTGCTCTATAGTAGAGCTCAGCAGCCTCCAGAAGCTGATGGCAGTGTGTCTTTAAGTCCCTGCGGGGTGGGATAGCTGAAACCTGGGTCGGACCTGGTCTGCAGCAGGGCCCATCACCCTCCAGAAGCTGTTGGCAGTGTGTCTTCCATTCCTAGTGGGGCAGGGGAGCAAAGACCTGGGCAGAGGAGCGCCTGTCTGCATCCGATCCGGCCCCTCAGCAGCCCGCCGTGAGCCTTAGAGAACCCCCCCCCCCCCCCCCCCCCCCAGCGGGCTCCAGGAACCGGGCCCTGCGTCGGACCCAGCTCAGGCAGGCCCTCCCTCGGGCCCTGCAGCAGGTGGCCCCGTCTATGCAGTCGAAAACCCCGCGAAAATCGGTGTAGAAACGCCCGAGAGGCGTGGTGCGGTTCCCCCGGCCGGTACCGGGTCCGGACCGGTCCGGAAGTCCACCCAGAACACTGCCTGGGGCTTCTGGGCGGCTCCCCAGGCGCAGGCAGTCGAAAACCGCGTGAAAATCGGTTCAGAATTGACAAAACGGCGACCTCGTCGCTCCAAAAACTAAGTCCAAACTAAGCCTTTCGCTTATCGCTTAACGCTTAAGGCGGTCGGCCTTATGGCCAGTAAATGAAAAGTGCCTGCGCCCCTGGAGGTTTTGGAAGGTGCGAGCGATGACCATGCTCGGGTTAGTAGGTGAGGCCATCGGAAAACCAGCGTGAGTTGGCGGGTTTGGGTGGCAATCTATTCCAGGCAGAGTCGACTATCTCTGGGCATCAATTTTGGGATTTTTCCGGCTCTGGTTCTGGGAGAAACGCAGGGGCAAAGTGCACGAGCCGCGGCCGATTTTGGTGGCCTGTCCCTGGGCACAAAGTCTGAGGAGTGTGGGCCTGGTTCTCCGAAAAATACCAGTCTGCTGGAGCTCACTCCCATGGCTCCAGGGGGCACGGCACACCCCCCGGTAGCCGACCAAAGTGATCTACTCGGGCCAGACTCGGACCCACGACCCGGGGTGAGAACCACAACTACTGGTCATCCTTTTGACCTCCAGGGGGCGCGGCAGAGCCTCCCCAGTCCGACGCAAGTGCCCCACTTGGGCCATACTCAGACCCACGGCCCGGGGCGAGAACCACAACTACTGGTCATCCTTTAGACCTCCAGGGGGCCCGGCACAGCCTCCCTAGACCGACACAAGTGCTCCACTTTGGCTGTACTCTGACCCAAGTCCCGGTGCGAGAACCACAACTACTGGTCATCCTTTAGACCTCCAGGGGGCCCGGCACAGCCTCCCTAGGCCGACACAAGTGCTCCACTTGGGCTATACTCTGACCCAAGTCCCGGGGCGAGAACCACAACTACTGGTCATCCTTTTGACCTCATGGTCATCCTTTAGACCTCCGGGGGGCACGGCACAGCCTCCCTAGTCCGACACAAGTGCTCCACTTGGGCTATACTCTGACCCAAGTCCCGGGGCGAGAACCACAACTACTGGTCATCCTTTAGACCTCCAGGGGGCACGGCACACCCCCCGGTAGCCGACCAAAGTGCTCTACTCGGGCCAGACTCGGACCCACGACCCGGGGTGAGAACCACAACTACTGGTCATCCTTTAGACCTCCAGGGGGCACGGCACAGCCTCCCTAGTCTGACACAAGTGCTCCACTTGGGCTATACTCGGACCCACGACCCGGGGTGAGAACCACAACTACTGGTCATCCTTTAGACCTCCAGGGGGCACGGCACAGCCTCCCTAGTCCGACACAAGTGCTCCACTTGGGCTATACTCGGACCCAAGTCCCGGGGCGAGAACCACAACTACTGGTCATCCTTTAGACCTCCAGGGGGCACGGCACACCCCCCGGTAGCCGACCAAAGTGCTCTACTCGGGCCAGACTCGGACCCACGACCCGGGGTGAGAACCACAACTACTGGTCATCCTTTAGACCTCCAGGGGGCACGGCACAGCCTCCCTAGTCCGACACAAGTGCTCCACTTGGGCTATACTCGGACCCACGACCCGGGGTGAGAACCACAACTACTGGTCATCCTTTAGACCTCCAGGGGGCACGGCACAGCCTCCCTAGTCCGACACAAGTGCTCCACTTGGGCTATACTCGGACCCAAGTCCCGGGGCGAGAACCACAACTACTGGTCATCCTTTAGACCTCCAGGGGGCCCGGCACAGCCTCCCTAGTCCGACACAAGTGCTCCACTTGGGCTATACTCTGACCCAAGTCCCGGGGCGAGAACCACAACTAATGGTCATCCTTTAGACCTCCAGTGGGGCCCGGCACAGCCTCCCTAGGCCGACACAAGTGCTCCACTTGGGCTATACTCTGACCCAAGTCCCGGGGCGAGAACCACAACTAATGGTCATCCTTTAGACCTCCAGGGGGCCCGGCACAGCCTCCCTAGACCGACACAAGTGCTCCACTTGGGCTAAACTCTGACCCAAGTCCCGGGGCGAGAACCACAACTACTGGTCATCCTTTAGACCTCCAGGGGGCACGGCACAGCCTCCCTAGTCCGACACAAGTGCTCCACTTGGGCTATACTCTGACCCAAGTCCCGGGGCGAGAACCACAACTACTGGTCATCCTTTAGACCTCCAGGGGGCACGGCACAGCCTCCCTAGTCCGACACAAGTGCTCCACTTGGGCTATACTCGGACCCACGACCCGGGGCGAGAACCACAACTACTGGTCATCCTTTAGACCTCCAGGGGGCACGGCACAGCCTCCCTAGTCCGACACAAGTGCTCCACTTGGGCTATACTCTGACCCAAGTCCCGGGGCGAGAACCACAACTACTGGTCATCCTTT
This sequence comes from Nothobranchius furzeri, assembly GCF_043380555.1. Classification (NCBI taxonomy): domain Eukaryota; kingdom Metazoa; phylum Chordata; class Actinopteri; order Cyprinodontiformes; family Nothobranchiidae; genus Nothobranchius; species Nothobranchius furzeri. Next base: position 452,150 of record NW_027223057.1, on the reverse strand, counting down.
AGACCTCCAGGGGGCACGGCACAGCCTCCCTAGTCCGACACAAGTGCTCCACTTGGGCTATTCTCTGACCCAAGTCCCGGGGCGAGAACCACAACTACTGGTCATCCTTTAGACCTCCAGGGGGCACGGCACACCCCCCGGTAGCCGACCAAAGTGCTCTACTCGGGCCAGACTCGGACCCACGACCCGGGGTGAGAACCACAACTACTGGTCATCCTTTAGACCTCCAGGGGGCACGGCACAGCCTCCCTAGTCTGACACAAGTGCTCCACTTGGGCTATACTCGGACCCACGACCCGGGGTGAGAACCACAACTACTGGTCATCCTTTAGACCTCCAGGGGGCACGGCACAGCCTCCCTAGTCCGACACAAGTGCTCCACTTGGGCTATACTCGGACCCAAGTCCCGGGGCGAGAACCACAACTACTGGTCATCCTTTAGACCTCCAGGGGGCACGGCACACCCCCCGGTAGCCGACCAAAGTGCTCTACTCGGGCCAGACTCGGACCCACGACCCGGGGTGAGAACCACAACTACTGGTCATCCTTTAGACCTCCAGGGGGCACGGCACAGCCTCCCTAGTCCGACACAAGTGCTCCACTTGGGCTATACTCGGACCCACGACCCGGGGTGAGAACCACAACTACTGGTCATCCTTTAGACCTCCAGGGGGCACGGCACAGCCTCCCTAGTCCGACACAAGTGCTCCACTTGGGCTATACTCGGACCCAAGTCCCGGGGCGAGAACCACAACTACTGGTCATCCTTTAGACCTCCAGGGGGCCCGGCACAGCCTCCCTAGTCCGACACAAGTGCTCCACTTGGGCTATACTCTGACCCAAGTCCCGGGGCGAGAACCACAACTAATGGTCATCCTTTAGACCTCCAGTGGGGCCCGGCACAGCCTCCCTAGGCCGACACAAGTGCTCCACTTGGGCTATACTCTGACCCAAGTCCCGGGGCGAGAACCACAACTAATGGTCATCCTTTAGACCTCCAGGGGGCCCGGCACAGCCTCCCTAGACCGACACAAGTGCTCCACTTGGGCTAAACTCTGACCCAAGTCCCGGGGCGAGAACCACAACTACTGGTCATCCTTTAGACCTCCAGGGGGCACGGCACAGCCTCCCTAGTCCGACACAAGTGCTCCACTTGGGCTATACTCTGACCCAAGTCCCGGGGCGAGAACCACAACTACTGGTCATCCTTTAGACCTCCAGGGGGCACGGCACAGCCTCCCTAGTCCGACACAAGTGCTCCACTTGGGCTATACTCGGACCCACGACCCGGGGCGAGAACCACAACTACTGGTCATCCTTTAGACCTCCAGGGGGCACGGCACAGCCTCCCTAGTCCGACACAAGTGCTCCACTTGGGCTATACTCTGACCCAAGTCCCGGGGCGAGAACCACAACTACTGGTCATCCTTTAGACCTCCAGGGGGCACGGCACAGCCTCCCTAGTCCGACACAAGTGCTCCACTTGGGCTATTCTCTGACCCAAGTCCCGGGGCGAGAACCACAACTACTGGTCATCCTTTAGACCTCCAGGGGGCACGGCACACCCCCCGGTAGCCGACCAAAGTGCTCTACTCGGGCCAGACTCGGACCCACGACCCGGGGTGAGAACCACAACTACTGGTCATCCTTTAGACCTCCAGGGGGCACGGCACAGCCTCCCTAGTCTGACACAAGTGCTCCACTTGGGCTATACTCGGACCCACGACCCGGGGTGAGAACCACAACTACTGGTCATCCTTTAGACCTCCAGGGGGCACGGCACAGCCTCCCTAGTCCGACACAAGTGCTCCACTTGGGCTATACTCGGACCCAAGTCCCGGGGCGAGAACCACAACTACTGGTCATCCTTTAGACCTCCAGGGGGCACGGCACACCCCCCGGTAGCCGACCAAAGTGCTCTACTCGGGCCAGACTCGGACCCACGACCCGGGGTGAGAACCACAACTACTGGTCATCCTTTAGACCTCCAGGGGGCACGGCACAGCCTCCCTAGTCCGACACAAGTGCTCCACTTGGGCTATACTCGGACCCACGACCCGGGGTGAGAACCACAACTACTGGTCATCCTTTAGACCTCCAGGGGGCACGGCACAGCCTCCCTAGTCCGACACAAGTGCTCCACTTGGGCTATACTCGGACCCAAGTCCCGGGGCGAGAACCACAACTACTGGTCATCCTTTAGACCTCCAGGGGGCCCGGCACAGCCTCCCTAGTCCGACACAAGTGCTCCACTTGGGCTATACTCTGACCCAAGTCCCGGGGCGAGAACCACAACTAATGGTCATCCTTTAGACCTCCAGTGGGGCCCGGCACAGCCTCCCTAGGCCGACACAAGTGCTCCACTTGGGCTATACTCTGACCCAAGTCCCGGGGCGAGAACCACAACTAATGGTCATCCTTTAGACCTCCAGGGGGCCCGGCACAGCCTCCCTAGACCGACACAAGTGCTCCACTTGGGCTAAACTCTGACCCAAGTCCCGGGGCGAGAACCACAACTACTGGTCATCCTTTAGACCTCCAGGGGGCACGGCACAGCCTCCCTAGTCCGACACAAGTGCTCCACTTGGGCTATACTCTGACCCAAGTCCCGGGGCGAGAACCACAACTACTGGTCATCCTTTAGACCTCCAGGGGGCACGGCACAGCCTCCCTAGTCCGACACAAGTGCTCCACTTGGGCTATACTCGGACCCACGACCCGGGGCGAGAACCACAACTACTGGTCATCCTTTAGACCTCCAGGGGGCACGGCACAGCCTCCCTAGTCCGACACAAGTGCTCCACTTGGGCTATACTCTGACCCAAGTCCCGGGGCGAGAACCACAACTACTGGTCATCCTTTAGACCTCCAGGGGGCACGGCACAGCCTCCCTAGTCCGACACAAGTGCTCCACTTGGGCTATTCTCTGACCCAAGTCCCGGGGCGAGAACCACAACTACTGGTCATCCTTTAGACCTCCAGGGGGCACGACACAGCCTCCCTAGTCCGACCCAAGTGCTCCACTTGGGCTATACTCTGACCCAAGTCCCGGGGCGAGAACCACAACTACTGGTCATCCTTTAGACCTCCAGGGGGCACGGCACAGCCTCCCTAGTCCGACACAAGTGCTCCACTTGGGCTATACTCTGACCCAAGTCCCGGGGCGAGAACCACAACTACTGGTCATCCTTTTGACCTCATGGTCATCCTTTAGACCTCCATGGGGCACGGCACAGCCTCCCTAGACCGACACAAGTGCTCCACTTGGGCTATACTCTGACCCAAGTCCCGGGGCGAGAACCACAACTACTGGTCATCCTTTAGACCTCCAGGGGGCACGGCACAGCCTCCCTAGTCCGACACAAGTGCTCCACTTGGGCTATACTCTGACCCAAGTCCCGGGGCGAGAACCACAACTACTGGTCATCCTTTAGACCTCCAGGGGGCACGGCACAGCCTCCCTAGTCCGACACAAGTGCTCCACTTGGGCTATACTCGGACCCACGACCCGGGGCGAGAACCACAACTACTGGTCATCCTTTAGACCTCCAGGGGGCACGGCACAGCCTCCCTAGTCCGACACAAGTGCTCCACTTGGGCTATACTCTGACCCAAGTCCCGGGGCGAGAACCACAACTACTGGTCATCCTTTAGACCTCCAGGGGGCACGGCACAGCCTCCCTAGTCCGACACAAGTGCTCCACTTGGGCTATTCTCTGACCCAAGTCCCGGGGCGAGAACCACAACTACTGGTCATCCTTTAGACCTCCAGGGGGCACGGCACACCCCCCGGTAGCCGACCAAAGTGCTCTACTCGGGCCAGACTCGGACCCACGACCCGGGGTGAGAACCACAACTACTGGTCATCCTTTAGACCTCCAGGGGGCACGGCACAGCCTCCCTAGTCTGACACAAGTGCTCCACTTGGGCTATACTCGGACCCACGACCCGGGGTGAGAACCACAACTACTGGTCATCCTTTAGACCTCCAGGGGGCACGGCACAGCCTCCCTAGTCCGACACAAGTGCTCCACTTGGGCTATACTCGGACCCAAGTCCCGGGGCGAGAACCACAACTACTGGTCATCCTTTAGACCTCCAGGGGGCACGGCACACCCCCCGGTAGCCGACCAAAGTGCTCTACTCGGGCCAGACTCGGACCCACGACCCGGGGTGAGAACCACAACTACTGGTCATCCTTTAGACCTCCAGGGGGCACGGCACAGCCTCCCTAGTCCGACACAAGTGCTCCACTTGGGCTATACTCGGACCCACGACCCGGGGTGAGAACCACAACTACTGGTCATCCTTTAGACCTCCAGGGGGCACGGCACAGCCTCCCTAGTCCGACACAAGTGCTCCACTTGGGCTATACTCGGACCCAAGTCCCGGGGCGAGAACCACAACTACTGGTCATCCTTTAGACCTCCAGGGGGCCCGGCACAGCCTCCCTAGTCCGACACAAGTGCTCCACTTGGGCTATACTCTGACCCAAGTCCCGGGGCGAGAACCACAACTAATGGTCATCCTTTAGACCTCCAGTGGGGCCCGGCACAGCCTCCCTAGGCCGACACAAGTGCTCCACTTGGGCTATACTCTGACCCAAGTCCCGGGGCGAGAACCACAACTAATGGTCATCCTTTAGACCTCCAGGGGGCCCGGCACAGCCTCCCTAGACCGACACAAGTGCTCCACTTGGGCTAAACTCTGA
>NW_027223057.1:427439-434939 GCF_043380555.1 Nothobranchius furzeri | reverse complement strand
GGTGATGGCGGGGTGAAGGAGCTGCAGCCAGCCTCCAGCAGCCAGCCTCCAGCTGGTGATGGCGGGGCGGAGGAGCAGGCAGCCTCCATCAGCTGATGGCGGGGTGTAGGAGCAGCAGCCAGCCTCCAGCTGGTGATGGCGGGGAGGAGGAGCAGCAGCAGCCAGCCTCCAGCAGCCAGCCAGCCTCCAGCAGCTGATGGCGGTGTGTGGGAGCAGCAGCCAGCCTCCAGCGGCCAGCCAGCCTCCAGCAGCAGATGGCGGGGTGGAGGAGCTGCAGCCAGCGTCCATCAGCTGATGGCGGGGTGGAGGAGCAGCAGGCAGCCTCCAGCTGGTGATGGCGGGGTGGAGGAGCTGCAGCCAGCGTCCAGCAGCTGATGGTGGGGTGGAGGAGCTGCAGCCAGCGTCCAGCAGCTGATGGTGGGGTGGAGGAGCTGCAGCCAGCGTCCAGCAGCTGATGGTTGGGTGGAGGAGCAGCAGCCAGCCTCCAGCAGCTGATGGCGGGGTGGAGGAGCTGCAGCCAGCCTCCAGCAGCCAGCCTCCAGCTAGTGATGGCGGGGTGGAGAAGCAGGCAGCCTCCATCAGCTGATGGCGGGGTGGAGGAGCAGAAGCCAGCCTCCAGCTGGTGATGGCGGGGTGCAGGAGCTGCAGGCAGCCTCCAGCAGCTGATGGCGGGGTGCAGGAGCTGCAGCCAGCGTCCAGCAGCTGATGGTGGGGTGGAGGAGCTGCAGCCAGCCTCCAGCAGCCAGCCTCCAGCTAGTGATGGCGGGGTGGAGAAGCAGGCAGCCTCCATCAGCTGATGGCGGGGTGTAGGAGCAGAAGCCAGCCTCCAGCTGGTGATGGCGGGGTGCAGGAGCTGCAGGCAGCCTCCAGCAGCTGATGGCGGGGTGCAGGAGCTGCAGGCAGCCTCCAGCAGCTGATGGCGGGGTGGAGGAGCTGCAGCCAGCGTCCAGCAGCTGATGGTGGGGTGGAGGAGCTGCAGCCAGCGTCCAGCAGCTGATGGTTGGGTGGAGGAGCAGCAGCCAGCCTCCAGCAGCTGATGGCGGGGTGCAGGAGCAGCAGCCAGCCTCCAGCAGCTGATGGCGGGGTGGAGGAGCTGCAGCCAGCCTCCAGCAGCCAGCCTCCAGCTAGTGATGGCGGGGTGGAGAAGCAGGCAGCCTCCATCAGCTGATGGCGGGGTGGAGGAGCAGAAGCCAGCCTCCAGCAGCTGATGGCGGGGTGCAGGAGCTGCAGCCAGCGTCCAGCAGCTGATGGTGGGGTGGAGGAGCTGCAGCCAGCCTCCAGCAGCCAGCCTCCAGCAGCTGATGGCGGGGTGCAGGAGCAGCAGCCAGCCTCCAGCAGCTGATGGCGGGGTGGAGGAGCAGCAGCCAGCCTCCAGCTGCTGATGGCGGGGTGGAGGAACAGAAGCCTCCAGCAGCTGATGGCAGGGTGCAGGAGCAGCAGCCAGCCTCCAGCTGGTGATGGCGGGGTGGAGGAGCTGAAACCTGGGTCGGACCTGGTCTGCAGCAGGGCCCATTACCACTCAGAAGCTGATGGCAGTGTGTGTTTAGGTCCCTGCGGGGTGGATGAGCTGAAACCTGGGTCAGACTTGGTGTGCAGCAGGGCTCAGCACCCTCCAGAAGCCGATGACAGTGTGTCTTTAACTCCCTGCCTGGTGGGAGAGCTGAAAGCTGGGTCGGACCTGGTCTTTAGCAGAGCTCAGCAGCCTCCAGAAGCTGATGGCAGTGTGTGTTTCATCCCCTGCGGGGTGGGAGAGCTGAAACGTGGGTCGGACCTGGTCTGCAGCAGGGCCCATCACCATCCAGAAGCTGACGGCGGTGTGTGTTTAAGTCCCTGCGGGGTGGGAGAGCCATAACCTGGGTCGGACCTGGTCTGCAGCAGAGCTCAGCAGCCTCCAGAACCTGATGGCAGTGTGTCTTTAATCCACTGCGGGGTGCAGGAGCTGAAACCTGGGTCGGACCTGGTCTGCAGCAGGGCTCAGCAGCCAGCAGAAGGTGATGGCAGTGTGTGTTTAGTTCCCTGCGGGGTGCAGGAGCTGAAACCTGGGTCGGACCTGGTCTGCAGCAGAGCTCAGCAGCCAGCAGAAGCTGATGGCAGTGTGTGTTTAATTCCCTGCCTGGTGGGAGAGCTGTAACCCGGGTCGGACTTGGTCTGCAGCAGGGCCCATCACCATCCAGAAGCTGATGGCAGTGTGTCTTTAATTCCCTGCGGGGTGGAGGAGCAGAAACCTGGGTCGGACCTGGTCTATAGCAGAGCTCAGCAGCCTCCAGCAGCTGATGGCAGTGTGTGTTTAAGTCCCTGCCTGGTGTGAGAGCTGAAACCTGGGTCGGACCTGGTCTATAGCAGAGCTCAGCAGCCTCCAGCAGCTGATGGCTGCGTGTGTTTAAGTCCCTGCGGGGTGCAGGAGCTGAAACCTGGGTCGGACCTGGTCTATGGCAGAGCTCAGCAGCCTCCAGAAGCTGATGGCAGCGTGCCTCTAAGTCCCTGCCTGGTGGGAGAGCTGAAACCTGGGTCGGACCTGGTCTATAGCAGAGCTCAGCAGCCTCCAGCAGCTGATGGCTGCGTGTGTTTAAGTCCCTGCGGGGTGCAGGAGCTGAAACCTGGGTCGGACCTGGTCTATGGCAGAGCTCAGCAGCCTCCAGAAGCTGATGGCAGCGTGCCTCTAAGTCCCTGCCTGGTGGGAGAGCTGAAACCTGGGTCGGACATGGTCTGCAGCAGGGCTCGGCAGCCTCCAGAAGCTGATGGCAGTGTGTGTTTAAGTCCCTGCCTGGTAGGAGAGCTGAAACCTGGGTCGGACCTGGTCTATAGAAGAGCTCAGCAGCCTCCAGCAGCTGATTGCAGTGTGTGTTTAAGTCCCTGCCTGGTGGGAGAGCTGATATCCGGGTCGGACCTGGTCCACAGCAGGGCCCATCACCCTCCAGAAGCTGGTGGCAGTGTGTGTTTAAGTCCCTGCGGGGTGCAGGAGCTGAAAGCTGGGTCGGACCTGGTCTGCAGCAGAGCTCAGCAGCCTCCAGTTGCTGATGGCAGTGTGTGTTTAAGTCCCTGCCTGGTGGGAGAGCTGAAACCTGGGTCGGACCTGGTCTATAGCAGAGCTCAGCAGCCTCCAGCTGCTGATGGCGTGGTGGAGGAGCAGCAGCAGCAGCAGCCAGCCTCCAGCAGCCAGCCAGCCCCCAGCAGCTGATGGCGGGGTGGAGGAGCGGAAGCCAGCCTCCAGCAGCTTATGGCGGGGTGGAGGAGCTGAAACCTGGGTCGGACCTGGTCTATAGTAGAGCTCCGCAGCCTCCAGACGCTGATGGCGGTGTGTCTTTAAGACCCTGCCTGGTGGGAGAGCTGAAACCTGGGTCGGACCTGGTCTGTAACAGAGCTCAGCAGCCTCCAGAAGCTGATGGCAGTGTGTGTTTAGTTCCCTGCGGGGTGGAGGAGCAGAAACCTGGGTCGCACCTGGTCTATAGAAGAGCTCAGCAGCCTCCAGAAGCTGATATCAGTGTGTGTTTAAGTCCCTGCGGGGTGGGAGAGCTGAGACCTGGGTCGGACCTGGTCTGCAGCAGGGCTCAGCAGCCTCCAGAAGCTGACGGCAGTGTGTGTTTAAGTCCCTGCCTGGTGTGAGAGCTGAAACCTGGGTCGGACCTGGTCTATAGCAGAGCTCAGCAGCCTCCAGCAGCTGATGGCTGCGTGTGTTTAAGTCCCTGCGGGGTGCAGGAGCTGAAACCTGGGTCGGACCTGGTCTATGGCAGAGCTCAGCAGCCTCCAGCAGCTGATGGCAGTGTGTGTTTAAGTCCCTGCCTGGTGGGAGAGCTGAAACCTGGGTCGGACCTGGTCTATAGCAGAGCTCAGCAGCCTCCAGCAGCTGATGGCAGTGTGTGTTTGATCCCCTGCGGGGTGGGAGAGCTGAAACTTGGGTCGGACCTGGTCTGCATCAGGGCTCAGCAGCCTCCAGAATCCGATGGCAGTGTGGGTTTAAGTCCATGCGGGGTGCAGGAGCAGAAACCTGGGTCGGACCTGGTCTATAGCAGGCCTCAGCAGCATCGAGAAGCTGATGGCAGTGTGTCTTTAATTCCCTGCGGGGTGGGAGAGCTGTAACCTGGGTCGGACCTGGCCTGCAGCGGAGCTCAGCAGCCTCCAGAAGCTGATGGCAGTGTGTCTTTAATTCCCTGCGGGGTTGAGGAGCAGAAACCTGGGTCGGACCTGGTCTGCAGCAGGGCCCATCACCATCCAGAAGCTGATGGCTGTGTGTGTTTAAGTCCCAGGGGGGTGGGAGAGCCATAACCTGGGTCGGACCTGGTCTGCAGCAGGGCTCAGCAGCCTCCAGTTGCAGATGGCAGTGTGTGTTTAGTTCCCTGCGGGGTGCAGGAGCTGAAACCTGGGTCGGACCTGGTCTATAGCAGAGCTCAGCAGCCTCCAGAAGCTGATGGCAGTGTGTCTTCAATTCCCTGCGGGGTGCAGGAGCTGATACCTGGGTCGGACCTGGTCTGCAGCAGGGCCCATCACCATCCAGACGCTGATGGCAGTGTGTGTTTAAGTCCTAGTGGGCTGCAGGAGCTGAAACCTGGGTCGGACCTGCTCTATAGTAGAGCTCAGCAGCCTCCAGAAGCTGATGGCAGTGTGTCTTTAAGTCCCTGCGGGGTGGGATAGCTGAAACCTGGGTCGGACCTGGTCTGCAGCAGGGCCCATCACCCTCCAGAAGCTGTTGGCAGTGTGTCTTCCATTCCTAGTGGGGCAGGGGAGCAAAGACCTGGGCAGAGGAGCGCCTGTCTGCATCCGATCCGGCCCCTCAGCAGCCCGCCGTGAGCCTTAGAGAAGCCCCCCCCCCCCCCCCCCCCCAGCGGGCTCCAGGAACCGGGCCCTGCGTCGGACCCAGCTCAGGCAGGCCCTCCCTCGGGCCCTGCAGCAGGTGGCCCCGTCTATGCAGTCGAAAACCCCGCGAAAATCGGTGTAGAAACGCCCGAGAGGCGTGGTGCGGTTCCCCCGGCCGGTACCGGGTCCGGACCGGTCCGGAAGTCCACCCAGAACACTGCCTGGGGCTTCTGGGCGGCTCCCCAGGCGCAGGCAGTCGAAAACCGCGTGAAAATCGGTTCAGAATTGACAAAACGGCGACCTCGTCGCTCCAAAAACTAAGTCCAAACTAAGCCTTTCGCTTATCGCTTAACGCTTAAGGCGGTCGGCCTTATGGCCAGTAAATGAAAAGTGCCTGCGCCCCTGGAGGTTTTGGAAGGTGCGAGCGATGACCATGCTCGGGTTAGTAGGTGAGGCCATCGGAAAACCAGCGTGAGTTGGCGGGTTTGGGTGGCAATCTATTCCAGGCAGAGTCGACTATCTCTGGGCATCAATTTTGGGATTTTTCCGGCTCTGGTTCTGGGAGAAACGCAGGGGCAAAGTGCACGAGCCGCGGCCGATTTTGGTGGCCTGTCCCTGGGCACAAAGTCTGAGGAGTGTGGGCCTGGTTCTCCGAAAAATACCAGTCTGCTGGAGCTCACTCCCATGGCTCCAGGGGGCACGGCACACCCCCCGGTAGCCGACCAAAGTGATCTACTCGGGCCAGACTCGGACCCACGACCCGGGGTGAGAACCACAACTACTGGTCATCCTTTTGACCTCCAGGGGGCGCGGCAGAGCCTCCCCAGTCCGACGCAAGTGCCCCACTTGGGCCATACTCAGACCCACGGCCCGGGGCGAGAACCACAACTACTGGTCATCCTTTAGACCTCCAGGGGGCCCGGCACAGCCTCCCTAGACCGACACAAGTGCTCCACTTTGGCTGTACTCTGACCCAAGTCCCGGTGCGAGAACCACAACTACTGGTCATCCTTTAGACCTCCAGGGGGCCCGGCACAGCCTCCCTAGGCCGACACAAGTGCTCCACTTGGGCTATACTCTGACCCAAGTCCCGGGGCGAGAACCACAACTACTGGTCATCCTTTTGACCTCATGGTCATCCTTTAGACCTCCGGGGGGCACGGCACAGCCTCCCTAGTCCGACACAAGTGCTCCACTTGGGCTATACTCTGACCCAAGTCCCGGGGCGAGAACCACAACTACTGGTCATCCTTTAGACCTCCAGGGGGCACGGCACACCCCCCGGTAGCCGACCAAAGTGCTCTACTCGGGCCAGACTCGGATCCACGACCTGGGGTGAGAACCACAACTACTGGTCATCCTTTAGACCTCCAGGGGGCACGGCACAGCCTCCCTAGTCTGACACAAGTGCTCCACTTGGGCTATACTCGGACCCACGACCCGGGGTGAGAACCACAACTACTGGTCATCCTTTAGACCTCCAGGGGGCACGGCACAGCCTCCCTAGTCCGACACAAGTGCTCCACTTGGGCTATACTCGGACCCAAGTCCCGGGGCGAGAACCACAACTACTGGTCATCCTTTAGACCTCCAGGGGGCACGGCACACCCCCCGGTAGCCGACCAAAGTGCTCTACTCGGGCCAGACTCGGACCCACGACCCGGGGTGAGAACCACAACTACTGGTCATCCTTTAGACCTCCAGGGGGCACGGCACAGCCTCCCTAGTCCGACACAAGTGCTCCACTTGGGCTATACTCGGACCCACGACCCGGGGTGAGAACCACAACTACTGGTCATCCTTTAGACCTCCAGGGGGCACGGCACAGCCTCCCTAGTCCGACACAAGTGCTCCACTTGGGCTATACTCGGACCCAAGTCCCGGGGCGAGAACCACAACTACTGGTCATCCTTTAGACCTCCAGGGGGCCCGGCACAGCCTCCCTAGTCCGACACAAGTGCTCCACTTGGGCTATACTCTGACCCAAGTCCCGGGGCGAGAACCACAACTAATGGTCATCCTTTAGACCTCCAGTGGGGCCCGGCACAGCCTCCCTAGGCCGACACAAGTGCTCCACTTGGGCTATACTCTGACCCAAGTCCCGGGGCGAGAACCACAACTAATGGTCATCCTTTAGACCTCCAGGGGGCCCGGCACAGCCTCCCTAGACCGACACAAGTGCTCCACTTGGGCTAAACTCTGACCCAAGTCCCGGGGCGAGAACCACAACTACTGGTCATCCTTTAGACCTCCAGGGGGCACGGCACAGCCTCCCTAGTCCGACACAAGTGCTCCACTTGGGCTATACTCTGACCCAAGTCCCGGGGCGAGAACCACAACTACTGGTCATCCTTTAGACCTCCAGGGGGCACGGCACAGCCTCCCTAGTCCGACACAAGTGCTCCACTTGGGCTATACTCGGACCCACGACCCGGGGCGAGAACCACAACTACTGGTCATCCTTTAGACCTCCAGGGGGCACGGCACAGCCTCCCTAGTCCGACACAAGTGCTCCACTTGGGCTATACTCTGACCCAAGTCCCGGGGCGAGAACCACAACTACTGGTCATCCTTTAGACCTCCAGGGGGCACGGCACAGCCTCCCTAGTCCGACACAAGTGCTCCACTTGGGCTATTCTCTGACCCAAGTCCCGGGGCGAGAACCACAACTACTGGTCATCCTTTAGACCTCCAGGGGGCACGGCACAC
>NW_027223057.1:397439-414939 GCF_043380555.1 Nothobranchius furzeri | reverse complement strand
GGCAGCCTCCAGCTGGTGATGGCGGGGTGGAGGAGCTGCAGCCAGCGTCCATCAGCTGATGGCGGGGTGGAGGAGCAGCAGCCAGCCTCCAGCAGCCAGCCTCCAGCTGCTGATGGCGGGGTGGAGGAACAGAAGCCTCCAGCAGCTGATGGCGGGGTGCAGGAGCAGCAGCCAGCCTCCAGCAGCTGGTGGCGGGGTGGAGGAGCAGAAGCCAGCCTCCAGCAGCTGATGGCGGGGTGCAGGAGCAGAAGCCAGCCTCCAGCTGGTGATGGCGGGGTGAAGGAGCTGCAGCCAGCCTCCAGCAGCCAGCCTCCAGCTGGTGATGGCGGGGCGGAGGAGCAGGCAGCCTCCATCAGCTGATGGCGGGGTGTAGGAGCAGCAGCCAGCCTCCAGCTGGTGATGGCGGGGAGGAGGAGCAGCAGCAGCCAGCCTCCAGCAGCCAGCCAGCCTCCAGCAGCTGATGGCGGTGTGTGGGAGCAGCAGCCAGCCTCCAGCGGCCAGCCAGCCTCCAGCAGCAGATGGCGGGGTGGAGGAGCTGCAGCCAGCGTCCATCAGCTGATGGCGGGGTGGAGGAGCAGCAGGCAGCCTCCAGCTGGTGATGGCGGGGTGGAGGAGCTGCAGCCAGCGTCCAGCAGCTGATGGTGGGGTGGAGGAGCTGCAGCCAGCGTCCAGCAGCTGATGGTGGGGTGGAGGAGCTGCAGCCAGCGTCCAGCAGCTGATGGTTGGGTGGAGGAGCAGCAGCCAGCCTCCAGCAGCTGATGGCGGGGTGGAGGAGCTGCAGCCAGCCTCCAGCAGCCAGCCTCCAGCTAGTGATGGCGGGGTGGAGAAGCAGGCAGCCTCCATCAGCTGATGGCGGGGTGGAGGAGCAGAAGCCAGCCTCCAGCTGGTGATGGCGGGGTGCAGGAGCTGCAGGCAGCCTCCAGCAGCTGATGGCGGGGTGCAGGAGCTGCAGCCAGCGTCCAGCAGCTGATGGTGGGGTGGAGGAGCTGCAGCCAGCCTCCAGCAGCCAGCCTCCAGCTAGTGATGGCGGGGTGGAGAAGCAGGCAGCCTCCATCAGCTGATGGCGGGGTGTAGGAGCAGAAGCCAGCCTCCAGCTGGTGATGGCGGGGTGCAGGAGCTGCAGGCAGCCTCCAGCAGCTGATGGCGGGGTGCAGGAGCTGCAGGCAGCCTCCAGCAGCTGATGGCGGGGTGGAGGAGCTGCAGCCAGCGTCCAGCAGCTGATGGTGGGGTGGAGGAGCTGCAGCCAGCGTCCAGCAGCTGATGGTTGGGTGGAGGAGCAGCAGCCAGCCTCCAGCAGCTGATGGCGGGGTGCAGGAGCAGCAGCCAGCCTCCAGCAGCTGATGGCGGGGTGGAGGAGCTGCAGCCAGCCTCCAGCAGCCAGCCTCCAGCTAGTGATGGCGGGGTGGAGAAGCAGGCAGCCTCCATCAGCTGATGGCGGGGTGGAGGAGCAGAAGCCAGCCTCCAGCAGCTGATGGCGGGGTGCAGGAGCTGCAGCCAGCGTCCAGCAGCTGATGGTGGGGTGGAGGAGCTGCAGCCAGCCTCCAGCAGCCAGCCTCCAGCAGCTGATGGCGGGGTGCAGGAGCAGCAGCCAGCCTCCAGCAGCTGATGGCGGGGTGGAGGAGCAGCAGCCAGCCTCCAGCTGCTGATGGCGGGGTGGAGGAACAGAAGCCTCCAGCAGCTGATGGCAGGGTGCAGGAGCAGCAGCCAGCCTCCAGCTGGTGATGGCGGGGTGGAGGAGCTGAAACCTGGGTCGGACCTGGTCTGCAGCAGGGCCCATTACCACTCAGAAGCTGATGGCAGTGTGTGTTTAGGTCCCTGCGGGGTGGATGAGCTGAAACCTGGGTCAGACTTGGTGTGCAGCAGGGCTCAGCACCCTCCAGAAGCCGATGACAGTGTGTCTTTAACTCCCTGCCTGGTGGGAGAGCTGAAAGCTGGGTCGGACCTGGTCTTTAGCAGAGCTCAGCAGCCTCCAGAAGCTGATGGCAGTGTGTGTTTCATCCCCTGCGGGGTGGGAGAGCTGAAACGTGGGTCGGACCTGGTCTGCAGCAGGGCCCATCACCATCCAGAAGCTGACGGCGGTGTGTGTTTAAGTCCCTGCGGGGTGGGAGAGCCATAACCTGGGTCGGACCTGGTCTGCAGCAGAGCTCAGCAGCCTCCAGAACCTGATGGCAGTGTGTCTTTAATCCACTGCGGGGTGCAGGAGCTGAAACCTGGGTCGGACCTGGTCTGCAGCAGGGCTCAGCAGCCAGCAGAAGGTGATGGCAGTGTGTGTTTAGTTCCCTGCGGGGTGCAGGAGCTGAAACCTGGGTCGGACCTGGTCTGCAGCAGAGCTCAGCAGCCAGCAGAAGCTGATGGCAGTGTGTGTTTAATTCCCTGCCTGGTGGGAGAGCTGTAACCCGGGTCGGACTTGGTCTGCAGCAGGGCCCATCACCATCCAGAAGCTGATGGCAGTGTGTCTTTAATTCCCTGCGGGGTGGAGGAGCAGAAACCTGGGTCGGACCTGGTCTATAGCAGAGCTCAGCAGCCTCCAGCAGCTGATGGCAGTGTGTGTTTAAGTCCCTGCCTGGTGTGAGAGCTGAAACCTGGGTCGGACCTGGTCTATAGCAGAGCTCAGCAGCCTCCAGCAGCTGATGGCTGCGTGTGTTTAAGTCCCTGCGGGGTGCAGGAGCTGAAACCTGGGTCGGACCTGGTCTATGGCAGAGCTCAGCAGCCTCCAGAAGCTGATGGCAGCGTGCCTCTAAGTCCCTGCCTGGTGGGAGAGCTGAAACCTGGGTCGGACCTGGTCTATAGCAGAGCTCAGCAGCCTCCAGCAGCTGATGGCTGCGTGTGTTTAAGTCCCTGCGGGGTGCAGGAGCTGAAACCTGGGTCGGACCTGGTCTATGGCAGAGCTCAGCAGCCTCCAGAAGCTGATGGCAGCGTGCCTCTAAGTCCCTGCCTGGTGGGAGAGCTGAAACCTGGGTCGGACATGGTCTGCAGCAGGGCTCGGCAGCCTCCAGAAGCTGATGGCAGTGTGTGTTTAAGTCCCTGCCTGGTAGGAGAGCTGAAACCTGGGTCGGACCTGGTCTATAGAAGAGCTCAGCAGCCTCCAGCAGCTGATTGCAGTGTGTGTTTAAGTCCCTGCCTGGTGGGAGAGCTGATATCCGGGTCGGACCTGGTCCACAGCAGGGCCCATCACCCTCCAGAAGCTGGTGGCAGTGTGTGTTTAAGTCCCTGCGGGGTGCAGGAGCTGAAAGCTGGGTCGGACCTGGTCTGCAGCAGAGCTCAGCAGCCTCCAGTTGCTGATGGCAGTGTGTGTTTAAGTCCCTGCCTGGTGGGAGAGCTGAAACCTGGGTCGGACCTGGTCTATAGCAGAGCTCAGCAGCCTCCAGCTGCTGATGGCGTGGTGGAGGAGCAGCAGCAGCAGCAGCCAGCCTCCAGCAGCCAGCCAGCCCCCAGCAGCTGATGGCGGGGTGGAGGAGCGGAAGCCAGCCTCCAGCAGCTTATGGCGGGGTGGAGGAGCTGAAACCTGGGTCGGACCTGGTCTATAGTAGAGCTCCGCAGCCTCCAGACGCTGATGGCGGTGTGTCTTTAAGACCCTGCCTGGTGGGAGAGCTGAAACCTGGGTCGGACCTGGTCTGTAACAGAGCTCAGCAGCCTCCAGAAGCTGATGGCAGTGTGTGTTTAGTTCCCTGCGGGGTGGAGGAGCAGAAACCTGGGTCGCACCTGGTCTATAGAAGAGCTCAGCAGCCTCCAGAAGCTGATATCAGTGTGTGTTTAAGTCCCTGCGGGGTGGGAGAGCTGAGACCTGGGTCGGACCTGGTCTGCAGCAGGGCTCAGCAGCCTCCAGAAGCTGACGGCAGTGTGTGTTTAAGTCCCTGCCTGGTGTGAGAGCTGAAACCTGGGTCGGACCTGGTCTATAGCAGAGCTCAGCAGCCTCCAGCAGCTGATGGCTGCGTGTGTTTAAGTCCCTGCGGGGTGCAGGAGCTGAAACCTGGGTCGGACCTGGTCTATGGCAGAGCTCAGCAGCCTCCAGCAGCTGATGGCAGTGTGTGTTTAAGTCCCTGCCTGGTGGGAGAGCTGAAACCTGGGTCGGACCTGGTCTATAGCAGAGCTCAGCAGCCTCCAGCAGCTGATGGCAGTGTGTGTTTGATCCCCTGCGGGGTGGGAGAGCTGAAACTTGGGTCGGACCTGGTCTGCATCAGGGCTCAGCAGCCTCCAGAATCCGATGGCAGTGTGGGTTTAAGTCCATGCGGGGTGCAGGAGCAGAAACCTGGGTCGGACCTGGTCTATAGCAGGCCTCAGCAGCATCGAGAAGCTGATGGCAGTGTGTCTTTAATTCCCTGCGGGGTGGGAGAGCTGTAACCTGGGTCGGACCTGGCCTGCAGCGGAGCTCAGCAGCCTCCAGAAGCTGATGGCAGTGTGTCTTTAATTCCCTGCGGGGTTGAGGAGCAGAAACCTGGGTCGGACCTGGTCTGCAGCAGGGCCCATCACCATCCAGAAGCTGATGGCTGTGTGTGTTTAAGTCCCAGGGGGGTGGGAGAGCCATAACCTGGGTCGGACCTGGTCTGCAGCAGGGCTCAGCAGCCTCCAGTTGCAGATGGCAGTGTGTGTTTAGTTCCCTGCGGGGTGCAGGAGCTGAAACCTGGGTCGGACCTGGTCTATAGCAGAGCTCAGCAGCCTCCAGAAGCTGATGGCAGTGTGTCTTCAATTCCCTGCGGGGTGCAGGAGCTGATACCTGGGTCGGACCTGGTCTGCAGCAGGGCCCATCACCATCCAGACGCTGATGGCAGTGTGTGTTTAAGTCCTAGTGGGCTGCAGGAGCTGAAACCTGGGTCGGACCTGCTCTATAGTAGAGCTCAGCAGCCTCCAGAAGCTGATGGCAGTGTGTCTTTAAGTCCCTGCGGGGTGGGATAGCTGAAACCTGGGTCGGACCTGGTCTGCAGCAGGGCCCATCACCCTCCAGAAGCTGTTGGCAGTGTGTCTTCCATTCCTAGTGGGGCAGGGGAGCAAAGACCTGGGCAGAGGAGCGCCTGTCTGCATCCGATCCGGCCCCTCAGCAGCCCGCCGTGAGCCTTAGAGAACCCCCCCCCCCCCCCCCCCCCCAGCGGGCTCCAGGAACCGGGCCCTGCGTCGGACCCAGCTCAGGCAGGCCCTCCCTCGGGCCCTGCAGCAGGTGGCCCCGTCTATGCAGTCGAAAACCCCGCGAAAATCGGTGTAGAAACGCCCGAGAGGCGTGGTGCGGTTCCCCCGGCCGGTACCGGGTCCGGACCGGTCCGGAAGTCCACCCAGAACACTGCCTGGGGCTTCTGGGCGGCTCCCCAGGCGCAGGCAGTCGAAAACCGCGTGAAAATCGGTTCAGAATTGACAAAACGGCGACCTCGTCGCTCCAAAAACTAAGTCCAAACTAAGCCTTTCGCTTATCGCTTAACGCTTAAGGCGGTCGGCCTTATGGCCAGTAAATGAAAAGTGCCTGCGCCCCTGGAGGTTTTGGAAGGTGCGAGCGATGACCATGCTCGGGTTAGTAGGTGAGGCCATCGGAAAACCAGCGTGAGTTGGCGGGTTTGGGTGGCAATCTATTCCAGGCAGAGTCGACTATCTCTGGGCATCAATTTTGGGATTTTTCCGGCTCTGGTTCTGGGAGAAACGCAGGGGCAAAGTGCACGAGCCGCGGCCGATTTTGGTGGCCTGTCCCTGGGCACAAAGTCTGAGGAGTGTGGGCCTGGTTCTCCGAAAAATACCAGTCTGCTGGAGCTCACTCCCATGGCTCCAGGGGGCACGGCACACCCCCCGGTAGCCGACCAAAGTGATCTACTCGGGCCAGACTCGGACCCACGACCCGGGGTGAGAACCACAACTACTGGTCATCCTTTTGACCTCCAGGGGGCGCGGCAGAGCCTCCCCAGTCCGACGCAAGTGCCCCACTTGGGCCATACTCAGACCCACGGCCCGGGGCGAGAACCACAACTACTGGTCATCCTTTAGACCTCCAGGGGGCCCGGCACAGCCTCCCTAGACCGACACAAGTGCTCCACTTTGGCTGTACTCTGACCCAAGTCCCGGTGCGAGAACCACAACTACTGGTCATCCTTTAGACCTCCAGGGGGCCCGGCACAGCCTCCCTAGGCCGACACAAGTGCTCCACTTGGGCTATACTCTGACCCAAGTCCCGGGGCGAGAACCACAACTACTGGTCATCCTTTTGACCTCATGGTCATCCTTTAGACCTCCGGGGGGCACGGCACAGCCTCCCTAGTCCGACACAAGTGCTCCACTTGGGCTATACTCTGACCCAAGTCCCGGGGCGAGAACCACAACTACTGGTCATCCTTTAGACCTCCAGGGGGCACGGCACACCCCCCGGTAGCCGACCAAAGTGCTCTACTCGGGCCAGACTCGGATCCACGACCTGGGGTGAGAACCACAACTACTGGTCATCCTTTAGACCTCCAGGGGGCACGGCACAGCCTCCCTAGTCTGACACAAGTGCTCCACTTGGGCTATACTCGGACCCACGACCCGGGGTGAGAACCACAACTACTGGTCATCCTTTAGACCTCCAGGGGGCACGGCACAGCCTCCCTAGTCCGACACAAGTGCTCCACTTGGGCTATACTCGGACCCAAGTCCCGGGGCGAGAACCACAACTACTGGTCATCCTTTAGACCTCCAGGGGGCACGGCACACCCCCCGGTAGCCGACCAAAGTGCTCTACTCGGGCCAGACTCGGACCCACGACCCGGGGTGAGAACCACAACTACTGGTCATCCTTTAGACCTCCAGGGGGCACGGCACAGCCTCCCTAGTCCGACACAAGTGCTCCACTTGGGCTATACTCGGACCCACGACCCGGGGTGAGAACCACAACTACTGGTCATCCTTTAGACCTCCAGGGGGCACGGCACAGCCTCCCTAGTCCGACACAAGTGCTCCACTTGGGCTATACTCGGACCCAAGTCCCGGGGCGAGAACCACAACTACTGGTCATCCTTTAGACCTCCAGGGGGCCCGGCACAGCCTCCCTAGTCCGACACAAGTGCTCCACTTGGGCTATACTCTGACCCAAGTCCCGGGGCGAGAACCACAACTACTGGTCATCCTTTTGACCTCATGGTCATCCTTTAGACCTCCAGGGGGCCCGGCACAGCCTCCCTAGGCCGACACAAGTGCTCCACTTGGGCTATACTCTGACCCAAGTCCCGGGGCGAGAACCACAACTACTGGTCATCCTTTTGACCTCATGGTCATCCTTTAGACCTCCAGGGGGCCCGGCACAGCCTCCCTAGTCCGACACAAGTGCTCCACTTGGGCTATACTCTGACCCAAGTCCCGGGGCGAGAACCACAACTACTGGTCATCCTTTTGACCTCATGGTCATCCTTTAGACCTCCATGGGGCACGGCAGAGCCTCCCTAGGCCGACACAAGTGCTCCACTTGGGCTATACTCTGACCCAAGTCCCGGTGCGAGAACCACACCTACTGGTCATCCTTTAGACCTCCAGGGGGCACGGCACAGCCTCCCTAGTCCGACACAAGTGCTCCACTTGGGCTATACTCTGACCCAAGTCCCGGGGCGAGAACCACAACTACTGGTCATCCTTTTGACCTCATGGTCATCCTTTAGACCTCCAGGGGGCCCGGCACAGCCTCCCTAGGCCGACACAAGTGCTCCACTTGGGCTATACTCTGACCCAAGTCCCGGGGCGAGAACCACAACTACTGGTCATCCTTTTGACCTCATGGTCATCCTTTAGACCTCCAGGGGGCCCGGCACAGCCTCCCTAGTCCGACACAAGTGCTCCACTTGGGCTATACTCTGACCCAAGTCCCGGGGCGAGAACCACAACTACTGGTCATCCTTTTGACCTCATGGTCATCCTTTAGACCTCCATGGGGCACGGCAGAGCCTCCCTAGGCCGACACAAGTGCTCCACTTGGGCTATACTCTGACCCAAGTCCCGGGGCGAGAACCACAACTACTGGTCATCCTTTAGACCTCCAGGGGGCACGGCACAGCCTCCCTAGTCCGACACAAGTGCTCCACTTGGGCTATACTCTGACCCAAGTCCCGGGGCGAGAACCACAACTACTGGTCATCCTTTTGACCTCATGGTCATCCTTTAGACCTCCAGGGGGCCCGGCACAGCCTCCCTAGGCCGACACAAGTGCTCCACTTGGGCTATACTCTGACCCAAGTCCCGGGGCGAGAACCACAACTACTGGTCATCCTTTTGACCTCATGGTCATCCTTTAGACCTCCAGGGGGCCCGGCACAGCCTCCCTAGTCCGACACAAGTGCTCCACTTGGGCTATACTCTGACCCAAGTCCCGGGGCGAGAACCACAACTACTGGTCATCCTTTTGACCTCATGGTCATCCTTTAGACCTCCATGGGGCACGGCAGAGCCTCCCTAGGCCGACACAAGTGCTCCACTTGGGCTATACTCTGACCCAAGTCCCGGGGCGAGAACCACAACTACTGGTCATCCTTTAGACCTCCAGGGGGCACGGCACAGCCTCCCTAGTCCGACACAAGTGCTCCACTTCGGCTGTACTCTGACCCAAGTCCCGGGGCGAGAACCACAACTAATGGTCATCCTTTAGACCTCCATGGCAACAGGGGGATGTCAGACCCCAGCTCATCCCAGGTTGATGCCTCAATAGCAGCTTAGGGTCACGGCAGTCCCACCGTGATCCACCCTCTTGTCCTCTCTCCACAGGATGACCAGAGTGTCGTGTTTATTTTCAAAGTGTCCTCGTAGGATGACCATGAGTGCAGGAAAATTTTCAAAGTCCCTCTGTCGGATGACCATGAGTGCAGAAAAAATTTCAAAGTCCCCCCTTGGGATTACCAGACGTTCGAGATTTCGGCTGAAAAATTTTCAAAGTGCTGCCGAGAGCCTGCGCTAGTTGCTTAAGGCTTGAGGAGATCCGCCTTATGGTAAGTAAACGAAAAGTGCCTGCGCCCCTGGAGGTTTTGGAAGGTGCGAGCGATGACCATGCTCGGGTTAGTAGGGAAGCTCATCGTCGAACCAGAGATGGGTAAGGGGCGAACTGGCAGATGTCTTCCCACCGTCGAGCAGCATTCCGGGCTTCACATCGGAGGGCTCCAGCCGGCCCCGGTTCCGAGAACCGGCGCGCGGAAGGTGGCGCCTCCGAACCCGAAGCCAGCCTCTAGGCACGGTCGCAAAGGTGACAGACGCCCCGCCGCCTGCCTCCACAGCACCGTGGCCGCCTCCGGGTGACGAGACTGAGGCGCCCCGTCCGTCTCAGAGGTCCAGAAACGGAGCCCGCCGCGGCGGGGACGCGCCTTCGAAAGCGTCCGCCGGCCCATCCGCGGAGGTGCCCTCCGGCGAGCACGTGCTTCTCAGGAGAGCCCGAGAGTCCGTTCACCCCTCCGGTCAAGATGATGCTTTGAGTGGGAGCCGAGCCGAGCGGGGCGGCTCCGGCGGGGAGGTTGGGAGGCGGCCGTTTGCCTTGCTGCAGCGGCCGTCGCCCCCGCCTGCCCGCCCGGTCGCCGTCCCGAACGACTCCTCTTCCCCACTCTCCCAGCACCCACCCCCCCTGTCGGTGGCGGCCGGCTCCGGTGCTGGCGGTCGCGCCTCCGGGCGACCCGTCTGCAGCGCCCGGCCTTCTCCACGGGGACTACCTGGTTGATCCTGCCAGTAGCATATGCTTGTCTCAAAGATTAAGCCATGCAAGTCTAAGTACACACGGTCGGTACAGTGAAACTGCGAATGGCTCATTAAATCAGTTATGGTTCCTTTGATCGCTCCAACGTTACTTGGATAACTGTGGCAATTCTAGAGCTAATACATGCAAACGAGCGCTGACCTCCGGGGATGCGTGCATTTATCTCCGGGGCCGGTCCCAAGTCCGGATCAATGCAGAGGGATGAGCCACTGCCTGAAGCCGAGGTGTCAGAAATTTTCTAAGTGTTGAACTTTTTCTAAGTGTCAGCACGCAGGAGCTGGAAATTTTCTAAGTGTTGAACTTTTTCTAAGTGTCAGCACGCAGGAGCTGAAAATTTTCTAAGTGTTGAACTTTTTCTAAGTGTCAGCACGCAGGAGCTGGAAATTTTCTAAGTGTTGAACTTTTTCTAAGTGTTGAACTTTTTCTAAGTGTCAGCACGCAGGAGCTGGAAATTTTCTAAGTGTTACTTAGGATTACCAGTGTGCGAAAATAATTTCTAAGTGTTGAACTTTTTCTAAGTGTCAGCACACAGAAGCTGGAAATTTTCTAAGTGTTAATTTGGATTACCAGTGTGCGAAAATATTTTTCTAAGTGTTACTTAGGATGACCAGACGTACGAAATTGGATTTGGATGACCAGGCTGCTGGAGGTCCAGCCGGCGTGGACTAGGGTCTTTAACCCAGGGGAGGGTGCTTAATAGTGGGCCGCAGGGTTCGAGAGGTGAGCCTGGTTCCTCCATGGCCCATTCCCCGGGTCTGTCCCAGGTGTCAGCCGGGTGAGGGTGAGCGTGTTGTGGGGTGGGTGGTGGTGATGCTGAGGGTGGGTGTCCTGGAGGTGTGGATGGCGTTGGAGAGGCTGTGTGGGTGGGAGAAGGCTGCGGGGATGGGGGAGCCTGATCCTGGGTGCGATGGTGTTGAGTGTGGGTGGGAGAAGGCTGCGGGGCTGGGGGAGCCTGATGCTGGGTGTGATGGTGTTGAGTGAGGGTGGGAGAAGTCTTCGGGGATGGTGGAGCCTGATCCTGTGTTCGGTGGTGTTGAGTGTGGGTGGGAGAAGGCTGCGGGCATGGGGATGCCTGATGAGCCTGGATGTGATGCAGGTGAGAGAGGGGACAGGGCAGAGGCCGGCTGGACGTGCAGCGGGCAGGGGGAAGCTTGAGCCTTGGTGGGTGGTTGTGCATCCAGGGCGGGCAGGGAGAGGTGAGACGTGGGCCTGGGCTGGTCGTCAGCGGTTCACCACAGGCAGCTGGTGGCGGTGTGGAGGAGCAGAAGCCTCCAGCAGGTGATGGCGGGGTGGGGGAGCAGCAGCCAGCCTCAAGCAGCCAGCCTCCAGCTGCTGATGGTGGGGTGGAGGAACAGAAGCCTCCAGCTGGTGATGTCAGGGTGGAGGAGCAGCAGCCAGCCTCCAACGGCTGATGGTGGGGTGGAGGAGCTGCAGCCAGCCTCCAGCAGCTGATGGCGGGGTGGAGGAGCTGCAGCCAGCCTCCAGCAGGTCATGGTGGGGTGGAGGAGCAGCAGCCAGCCTCCAGCAGCTGATGGCAGGGTGCAGGAGCAGCAGCCAGCCTCCAGCAGCTGATGGCGGGGTGGAGGAGCAGCAGGCAGCCTCCAGCTGGTGATGGCGGGGTGGAGGAGCTGCAGCCAGCGTCCATCAGCTGATGGCGGGGTGGAGGAGCAGCAGCCAGCCTCCAGCAGCCAGCCTCCAGCTGCTGATGGCGGGGTGGAGGAACAGAAGCCTCCAGCAGCTGATGGCGGGGTGCAGGAGCAGCAGCCAGCCTCCAGCAGCTGGTGGCGGGGTGGAGGAGCAGAAGCCAGCCTCCAGCAGCTGATGGCGGGGTGCAGGAGCAGAAGCCAGCCTCCAGCTGGTGATGGCGGGGTGAAGGAGCTGCAGCCAGCCTCCAGCAGCCAGCCTCCAGCAGCTGATGGCGGGGGGAGGAGCAGCAGGCAGCCTCCAGCTGGTGATGGCGGGGTGGAGGAGCTGCAGCCAGCGTCCATCAGCTGATGGCGGGGTGGAGGAGCAGCAGCCAGCCTCCAGCAGCCAGCCTCCAGCTGCTGATGGCGGGGTGGAGGAACAGAAGCCTCCAGCAGCTGATGGCGGGGTGCAGGAGCAGCAGCCAGCCTCCAGCAGCTGGTGGCGGGGTGGAGGAGCAGCAGCCAGCCTCCAGCAGCTGATGGCGGGGTGCAGGAGCAGCAGCCAGCCTCCAGCAGCTGATGGCGGGGTGTAGGAGCTGCAGCCAGCCTCCAGCAGCCAGCCTCCAGCTAGTGATGGCGGGGTGGAGGAGCTGCAGCCAGCGTCCAGCAGCTGATGGTGGGGTGGAGGAGCTGCAGCCAGCGTCCAGCAGCTGATGGTTGGGTGGAGGAGCAGCAGCCAGCCTCCAGCAGCTGATGGCGGGGTGCAGGAGCAGCAGCCAGCCTCCAGCAGCTGATGGCGGGGTGGAGGAGCTGCAGCCAGCCTCCAGCAGCCAGCCTCCAGCTAGTGATGGCGGGGTGGAGAAGCAGGCAGCCTCCATCAGCTGATGGCGGGGTGGAGGAGCAGAAGCCAGCCTCCAGCAGCTGATGGCGGGGTGCAGGAGCTGCAGCCAGCGTCCAGCAGCTGATGGTGGGGTGGAGGAGCTGCAGCCAGCGTCCAGCAGCTGATGGTGGGGTGGAGGAGCTGCAGCCAGCCTCCAGCAGCCAGCCTCCAGCAGCTGATGGCGGGGTGCAGGAGCAGCAGCCAGCCTCCAGCAGCTGATGGCGGGGTGCAGGAGCTGCAGCCAGCGTCCAGCAGCTGATGGTGGGGTGGAGGAGCTGCAGCCAGCGTCCAGCAGCTGATGGTGGGGTGGAGGAGCTGCAGCCAGCCTCCAGCAGCCAGCCTCCAGCAGCTGATGGCGGGGTGCAGGAGCAGCAGCCAGCCTCCAGCAGCTGATGGCGGGGTGCAGGAGCAGCAGGCAGCCTCCAGCAGCTGATGGCGGGGTGCAGGAGCTGCAACCAGCCTCCAGCTGGTGATGGCGGGGTGGAGGAGCTGCAGCCAGCCTCCAGCAGCCAGCCCCCAGCAGCTGATGGCGGGGTGGAGGAGCAGAAGCCAGCCTCCAGCAGCTGATGGTGGGGTGCAGGAGCTGCAGCCAGCCTCCAGCAGCCAGCCTCCAGCTGGTGATGGCGGGGTGGAGGAGCAGCAGCAGACAGCCTCCAGCAGCCAGCCAGCCTCCAGGAGCTGATGGCGGTGTGTGGGAGCAGCAGCCAGCCTCCAGCGGCCAGCCAGCATCCATCAGCTGATGGCGGTGTGAAGGAGCTGCAGCCAGCCTCCAGCAGGTCATGGTGGGGTGGAGGAGCAGCAGCCAGCCTCCAGCAGCTGATGGCGGGTTGCAGGAGCTGCAGCCAGCCTCCAGCAGCTGATGGCGGGGTGCAGGAGCTGCAGGCAGCCTCCAGCAGCTGATGACGGGGTGCAGGAGCTGCAACCAGCCTCCAGCTGGTGATGGTGGGGTGGAGGAGCTGCAGCCAGCCTCGAACAGCTGATGGCAGGGTGCAGGAGCAGCAGCCAGCCGCCAGCAGCTGATGGCGGGGCGCAGGAGCTGCAGGCAGCCTCCAGCAGCTGATGGCGGGGTGCAGGAGCAGCAGCCAGCCTCCAGCTGGTGATGGCGGGGTGAAGGAGCTGCAGCCAGCCACCAGCAGCTGATGGCGGGGTGAAGGAGCTGCAGCCAGCCACCAGCAGCTGATGGCGGGGTGAAGGAGCTGCAGCCAGCCACCAGCAGCTGATGGCGGGGTGGAGGAGCTGCAGCCAGCGTCCAGCAGCTGATGGTTGGGTGGTGGAGGAGCAGCAGCCAGCCTCCAGCAGCTGATGGCGGGGTGCAGGAGCAGCAGCCAGCGTCCAGCAGCTGATGGTTGGGTGGAGGAGCAGCAGCCAGCCTCCAGCAGCTGATGGCAGTGTGTGTTTAAGTCCCTACGGGGTGGGAGAGCTATATCCCGGGTCGGACCTGGTCTATAGCAGAGCTCAGCAGCCTCCAGCAGCTGATGGCTGCGTGTGTTTAAGTCCCTGCGGGGTGCAGGAGCTGAAACCTGGGTCGGACCTGGTCTATGGCAGAGCTCAGCAGCCTCCAGCAGCTGATGGCAGTGTGTGTTTAAGTCCCTGCCTGGTGGGAGAGCTGAAACCTGGGTCGGACCTGGTCTATAGCAGAGCTCAGCAGCCTCCAGCAGCTGATGGCTGCGTGTGTTTAAGTCCCTGCGGGGTGCAGGAGCTGAAACCTGGGTCGGACCTGGTCTATGGCAGAGCTCAGCAGCCTCCAGAAGCTGATGGCAGCGTGCCTCTAAGTCCCTGCCTGGTGGGAGAGCTGAAACCTGGGTCGGACATGGTCTGCAGCAGGGCTCGGCAGCCTCCAGCAGCTGATGGCTGCGTGTGTTTAAGTCCCTGCCTGGTGGGAGAGCTGAAACCTGGGTCGGACCTGGTCTATAGCAGAGCTCAGCAGCCTCCAGCAGCTGATGGCTGCGTGTGTTTAAGTCCCTGCGGGGTGCAGGAGCTGAAACCTGGGTCGGACCTGGTCTATGGCAGAGCTCAGCAGCCTCCAGAAGCTGATGGCAGCGTGCCTCTAAGTCCTTGCCTGGTGGGAGAGCTGAAACCTGGGTCGGACATGGTCTGCAGCAGGGCTCGGCAGCCTCCAGCAGCTGATGGCAGTGTGTCTTTAAGTCCCTGCCTGGTGGGAGAGCTGAAACCTGGGTCGGACCTGGTCTATAGCAGAGCTCAGCAGCCTCCAGAAGCTGATGGCAGTGTGTCTTTAAGTCACTGCCTGGTGGGAGAGCTGAAACCTGGGTCGGACCTGGTCTATAGAAGAGCTCAGCAGCCTCCAGCAGCTGATGGCTGCGTGTGTTTAATTCCCTGCGGGGTGCAGGAGCAGAAACCTGGGTCGGACCTGGTCTGCAGCAGAGCTCAGCAGCCTCCAGAAGCTGATGGCAGTGTGTCTTTAAGTCACTGCCTGGTGGGAGAGCTGAAACCTGGGTCGGACCTGGTCTATAGCAGAGCTCAGCAGCCTCCAGCAGCTGATGGCAGTGTGTCTTTAATTCCCTGCGGGGTGCAGGAGCTGAAACCTGGGTCGGACCTGGTCTGCAGCAGAGCTCAGCAGCCTCCAGCAGCTGATGGCAGTGTGTGTTTAAGTCCCTGCCTGGTGGGAGAGCTGAAACCTGGGTCGGACCTGGTCTATAGAAGAGCTCAGCAGCCTCCAGCAGCTGATGGCAGTGTGTCTTTAAGTCACTGCCTGGTGGGAGAGCTGAAACCTGGGTCGGACCTGGTCTATAGAAGAGCTCAGCAGCCTCCAGCAGCTGATGGCTGCGTGTGTTTAATTCCCTGCGGGGTGCAGGAGCAGAAACCTGGGTCGGACCTGGTCTGCAGCAGAGCTCAGCAGCCTCCAGAAGCTGATGGCAGTGTGTCTTTAAGTCACTGCCTGGTGGGAGAGCTGAAACCTGGGTCGGACCTGGTCTATAGCAGAGCTCAGCAGCCTCCAGCAGCTGATGGCTGCGTGTGTTTAAGTCCCTGCGGGGTGCAGGAGCTGAAACCTGGGTCGGACCTGGTCTATGGCAGAGCTCAGCAGCCTCCAGAAGCTGATGGCAGCGTGCCTCTAAGTCCCTGCCTGGTGGGAGAGCTGAAACCTGGGTCGGACATGGTCTGCAGCAGGGCTCGGCAGCCTCCAGCAGCTGATGGCTGCGTGTGTTTAAGTCCCTGCCTGGTGGGAGAGCTGAAACCTGGGTCGGACCTGGTCTATAGCAGAGCTCAGCAGCCTCCAGCAGCTGATGGCTGCGTGTGTTTAAGTCCCTGCGGGGTGCAGGAGCTGAAACCTGGGTCGGACCTGGTCTATGGCAGAGCTCAGCAGCCTCCAGAAGCTGATGGCAGCGTGCCTCTAAGTCCCTGCCTGGTGGGAGAGCTGAAACCTGGGTCGGACATGGTCTGCAGCAGGGCTCGGCAGCCTCCAGCAGCTGATGGCAGTGTGTCTTTAAGTCCCTGCCTGGTGGGAGAGCTGAAACCTGGGTCGGACCTGGTCTATAGCAGAGCTCAGCAGCCTCCAGAAGCTGATGGCAGTGTGTCTTTAAGTCACTGCCTGGTGGGAGAGCTGAAACCTGGGTCGGACCTGGTCTATAGAAGAGCTCAGCAGCCTCCAGCAGCTGATGGCTGCGTGTGTTTAATTCCCTGCGGGGTGCAGGAGCAGAAACCTGGGTCGGACCTGGTCTGCAGCAGAGCTCAGCAGCCTCCAGAAGCTGATGGCAGTGTGTCTTTAAGTCACTGCCTGGTGGGAGAGCTGAAACCTGGGTCGGACCTGGTCTATAGAAGAGCTCAGCAGCCTCCAGCAGCTGATGGCAGTGTGTCTTTAAGTCCCTGCCTGGTGGGAGAGCTGAAACCTGGGTCGGACCTGGTCTATAGCAGAGCTCAGCAGCCTCCAGAAGCTGATGGCAGTGTGTCTTTAAGTCACTGCCTGGTGGGAGAGCTGAAACCTGGGTCGGACCTGGTCTATAGAAGAGCTCAGCAGCCTCCAGCAGCTGATGGCTGCGTGTGTTTAATTCCCTGCGGGGTGCAGGAGCAGAAACCTGGGTCGGACCTGGTCTGCAGCAGAGCTCAGCAGCCTCCAGAAGCTGATGGCAGTGTGTCTTTAAGTCACTGCCTGGTGGGAGAGCTGAAACCTGGGTCGGACCTGGTCTATAGAAGAGCTCAGCAGCCTCCAGCAGCTGATGGCAGTGTGTCTTTAATTCCCTGCGGGGTGCAGGAGCTGAAACCTGGGTCGGACCTGGTCTGCAGCAGAGCTCAGCAGCCTCCAGCAGCTGATGGCAGTGTGTGTTTAAGTCCCTGCCTGGTGGGAGAGCTGAAACCTGGGTCGGACCTGGTCTATAGCAGAGCTCAGCAGCCTCCAGCAGCTGATGGCAGTGTGTCTTTAATTCCCTGCGGGGTGCAGGAGCTGAAACCTGGGTCGGACCTGGTCTGCAGCAGAGCTCAGCAGCCTCCAGCAGCTGATGGCAGTGTGTGTTTAAGTCCCTGCCTGGTGGGAGAGCTGAAACCTGGGTCGGACCTGGTCTATAGAAGAGCTCAGCAGCCTCCAGCAGCTGATGGCAGTGTGTCTTTAAGTCACTGCCTGGTGGGAGAGCTGAAACCTGGGTCGGACCTGGTCTATAGAAGAGCTCAGCAGCCTCCAGCAGCTGATGGCTGCGTGTGTTTAATTCCCTGCGGGGTGCAGGAGCAGAAACCTGGGTCGGACCTGGTCTGCAGCAGAGCTCAGCAGCCTCCAGCAGCTGATGGCAGTGTGTCTTTAAGTCACTGCCTGGTGGGAGAGCTGAAACCTGGGTCGGACCTGGTCTATAGAAGAGCTCAGCAGCCCCCAGAAGCTGATGGCAGTGTGTCTTCAATTCCCTGCGGGGTGCAGGAGCTGAAACCTGGGTCGGACCTGGTCCGCAGCACGGCCCATCACCCTCCAGAAGCTGATGGCAGTGTGTGTTTAAGTCCCTGCCTGGTGGGAGAGCAGAAACCTGGGTCGGACCGGGTCTGTAGCCGAGCTCAGCAGCCTCCAGAAGCTGATGGCTGTGTGTGTTTAGTTCCCTGCGGGGTGGGAGAGCTGAAACCTGGGTCGGGCCTGTTCTGCAGCACCGCTCAGCAGCCTGCAGAAGCTGATGGCAGTGTGTCTTTAATTCCCTGCGGGGTGCAGGAGCAGAAACCTGGGTCGGACCTGGTCTGCAGCAGAGCTCAGCAGCCTCCAGCAGCTGATGGCAGTGTGTGTTTAAGTCCCTGCCTGGTGGGAGAGCTGAAACCTGGGTCGGACCTGGTCTATAGAAGAGCTCAGCAGCCTCCAGAAGCTGATGGCAGTGTGTCTTCAATTCCCTGCGGGGTGCAGGA
>NW_027223057.1:389543-397239 GCF_043380555.1 Nothobranchius furzeri | reverse complement strand
TTGGAGGTCTAAAGGATGACCATTAGTTGTGGTTCTCGCCCCGGGACTTGGGTCAGAGTATAGCCCAAGTGGAGCACTTGTGTCGGCCTAGGGAGGCTGTGCCGGGCCCCACTGGAGGTCTAAAGGATGACCATTAGTTGTGGTTCTCGCCCCGGGACTTGGGTCAGAGTATAGCCCAAGTGGAGCACTTGTGTCGGACTAGGGAGGCTGTGCCGGGCCCCCTGGAGGTCTAAAGGATGACCAGTAGTTGTGGTTCTCGCCCCGGACTTGGGTCCGAGTATAGCCCAAGTGGAGCACTTGTGTCGGACTAGGGAGGCTGTGCCGTGCCCCCTGGAGGTCTAAAGGATGACCAGTAGTTGTGGTTCTCACCCCGGGTCGTGGGTCCGAGTATAGCCCAAGTGGAGCACTTGTGTCGGACTAGGGAGGCTGTGCCGTGCCCCCTGGAGGTCTAAAGGATGACCAGTAGTTGTGGTTCTCACCCCGGGTCGTGGGTCCGAGTCTGGCCCGAGTAGAGCACTTTGGTCGGCTACCGGGGGGTGTGCCGTGCCCCCTGGAGGTCTAAAGGATGACCAGTAGTTGTGGTTCTCGCCCCGGGACTTGGGTCCGAGTATAGCCCAAGTGGAGCACTTGTGTCGGACTAGGGAGGCTGTGCCGTGCCCCCTGGAGGTCTAAAGGATGACCAGTAGTTGTGGTTCTCACCCCGGGTCGTGGGTCCGAGTATAGCCCAAGTGGAGCACTTGTGTCAGACTAGGGAGGCTGTGCCGTGCCCCCTGGAGGTCTAAAGGATGACCAGTAGTTGTGGTTCTCACCCCGGGTCGTGGGTCCGAGTCTGGCCCGAGTAGAGCACTTTGGTCGGCTACCGGGGGGTGTGCCGTGCCCCCTGGAGGTCTAAAGGATGACCAGTAGTTGTGGTTTCTCGCCCCGGGACTTGGGTCAGAGAATAGCCCAAGTGGAGCACTTGTGTCGGACTAGGGAGGCTGTGGCCGTGCCCCCTGGAGGTCTAAAGGATGACCAGTAGTTGTGGTTCTCGCCCCGGGACTTGGGTCAGAGTATAGCCCAAGTGGAGCACTTGTGTCGGACTAGGGAGGCTGTGCCGTGCCCCCTGGAGGTCTAAAGGATGACCAGTAGTTGTGGTTCTCGCCCCGGGTCGTGGGTCCGAGTATAGCCCAAGTGGAGCACTTGTGTCGGACTAGGGAGGCTGTGCCGTGCCCCCTGGAGGTCTAAAGGATGACCAGTAGTTGTGGTTCTCGCCCCGGGACTTGGGTCAGAGTATAGCCCAAGTGGAGCACTTGTGTCGGACTAGGGAGGCTGTGCCGTGCCCCCTGGAGGTCTAAAGGATGACCAGTAGTTGTGGTTCTCGCCCCGGGACTTGGGTCAGAGTTTAGCCCAAGTGGAGCACTTGTGTCGGTCTAGGGAGGCTGTGCCGGGCCCCCTGGAGGTCTAAAGGATGACCATTAGTTGTGGTTCTCGCCCCGGGACTTGGGTCAGAGTATAGCCCAAGTGGAGCACTTGTGTCGGCCTAGGGAGGCTGTGCCGGGCCCCACTGGAGGTCTAAAGGATGACCATTAGTTGTGGTTCTCGCCCCGGGACTTGGGTCAGAGTATAGCCCAAGTGGAGCACTTGTGTCGGACTAGGGAGGCTGTGCCGGGCCCCCTGGAGGTCTAAAGGATGACCAGTAGTTGTGGTTCTCGCCCCGGGACTTGGGTCCGAGTATAGCCCAAGTGGAGCACTTGTGTCGGACTAGGGAGGCTGTGCCGTGCCCCCTGGAGGTCTAAAGGATGACCAGTAGTTGTGGTTCTCACCCCGGGTCGTGGGTCCGAGTATAGCCCAAGTGGAGCACT
The DNA here is from genome assembly GCF_043380555.1 of Nothobranchius furzeri. NCBI lineage: Eukaryota > Metazoa > Chordata > Actinopteri > Cyprinodontiformes > Nothobranchiidae > Nothobranchius > Nothobranchius furzeri. The sequence goes on along the minus strand of NW_027223057.1, from coordinate 395,398 downwards.
TGTGTCGGACTAGGGAGGCTGTGCCGTGCCCCCTGGAGGTCTAAAGGATGACCAGTAGTTGTGGTTCTCACCCCGGGTCGTGGGTCCGAGTCTGGCCCGAGTAGAGCACTTTGGTCGGCTACCGGGGGGTGTGCCGTGCCCCCTGGAGGTCTAAAGGATGACCAGTAGTTGTGGTTCTCGCCCCGGGACTTGGGTCCGAGTATAGCCCAAGTGGAGCACTTGTGTCGGACTAGGGAGGCTGTGCCGTGCCCCCTGGAGGTCTAAAGGATGACCAGTAGTTGTGGTTCTCACCCCGGGTCGTGGGTCCGAGTATAGCCCAAGTGGAGCACTTGTGTCAGACTAGGGAGGCTGTGCCGTGCCCCCTGGAGGTCTAAAGGATGACCAGTAGTTGTGGTTCTCACCCCAGGTCGTGGATCCGAGTCTGGCCCGAGTAGAGCACTTTGGTCGGCTACCGGGGGGTGTGCCGTGCCCCCTGGAGGTCTAAAGGATGACCAGTAGTTGTGGTTCTCGCCCCGGGACTTGGGTCAGAGTATAGCCCAAGTGGAGCACTTGTGTCGGACTAGGGAGGCTGTGCCGTGCCCCCCGGAGGTCTAAAGGATGACCATGAGGTCAAAAGGATGACCAGTAGTTGTGGTTCTCGCCCCGGGACTTGGGTCAGAGTATAGCCCAAGTGGAGCACTTGTGTCGGCCTAGGGAGGCTGTGCCGGGCCCCCTGGAGGTCTAAAGGATGACCAGTAGTTGTGGTTCTCGCACCGGGACTTGGGTCAGAGTACAGCCAAAGTGGAGCACTTGTGTCGGTCTAGGGAGGCTGTGCCGGGCCCCCTGGAGGTCTAAAGGATGACCAGTAGTTGTGGTTCTCGCCCCGGGCCGTGGGTCTGAGTATGGCCCAAGTGGGGCACTTGCGTCGGACTGGGGAGGCTCTGCCGCGCCCCCTGGAGGTCAAAAGGATGACCAGTAGTTGTGGTTCTCACCCCGGGTCGTGGGTCCGAGTCTGGCCCGAGTAGATCACTTTGGTCGGCTACCGGGGGGTGTGCCGTGCCCCCTGGAGCCATGGGAGTGAGCTCCAGCAGACTGGTATTTTTCGGAGAACCAGGCCCACACTCCTCAGACTTTGTGCCCAGGGACAGGCCACCAAAATCGGCCGCGGCTCGTGCACTTTGCCCCTGCGTTTCTCCCAGAACCAGAGCCGGAAAAATCCCAAAATTGATGCCCAGAGATAGTCGACTCTGCCTGGAATAGATTGCCACCCAAACCCGCCAACTCACGCTGGTTTTCCGATGGCCTCACCTACTAACCCGAGCATGGTCATCGCTCGCACCTTCCAAAACCTCCAGGGGCGCAGGCACTTTTCATTTACTGGCCATAAGGCCGACCGCCTTAAGCGTTAAGCGATAAGCGAAAGGCTTAGTTTGGACTTAGTTTTTGGAGCGACGAGGTCGCCGTTTTGTCAATTCTGAACCGATTTTCACGCGGTTTTCGACTGCCTGCGCCTGGGGAGCCGCCCAGAAGCCCCAGGCAGTGTTCTGGGTGGACTTCCGGACCGGTCCGGACCCGGTACCGGCCGGGGGAACCGCACCACGCCTCTCGGGCGTTTCTACACCGATTTTCGCGGGGTTTTCGACTGCATAGACGGGGCCACCTGCTGCAGGGCCCGAGGGAGGGCCTGCCTGAGCTGGGTCCGACGCAGGGCCCGGTTCCTGGAGCCCGCTGGGGGGGGGGGGGGGGGGGGGGTTCTCTAAGGCTCACGGCGGGCTGCTGAGGGGCCGGATCGGATGCAGACAGGCGCTCCTCTGCCCAGGTCTTTGCTCCCCTGCCCCACTAGGAATGGAAGACACACTGCCAACAGCTTCTGGAGGGTGATGGGCCCTGCTGCAGACCAGGTCCGACCCAGGTTTCAGCTATCCCACCCCGCAGGGACTTAAAGACACACTGCCATCAGCTTCTGGAGGCTGCTGAGCTCTACTATAGAGCAGGTCCGACCCAGGTTTCAGCTCCTGCAGCCCACTAGGACTTAAACACACACTGCCATCAGCGTCTGGATGGTGATGGGCCCTGCTGCAGACCAGGTCCGACCCAGGTATCAGCTCCTGCACCCCGCAGGGAATTGAAGACACACTGCCATCAGCTTCTGGAGGCTGCTGAGCTCTGCTATAGACCAGGTCCGACCCAGGTTTCAGCTCCTGCACCCCGCAGGGAACTAAACACACACTGCCATCTGCAACTGGAGGCTGCTGAGCCCTGCTGCAGACCAGGTCCGACCCAGGTTATGGCTCTCCCACCCCCCTGGGACTTAAACACACACAGCCATCAGCTTCTGGATGGTGATGGGCCCTGCTGCAGACCAGGTCCGACCCAGGTTTCTGCTCCTCAACCCCGCAGGGAATTAAAGACACACTGCCATCAGCTTCTGGAGGCTGCTGAGCTCCGCTGCAGGCCAGGTCCGACCCAGGTTACAGCTCTCCCACCCCGCAGGGAATTAAAGACACACTGCCATCAGCTTCTCGATGCTGCTGAGGCCTGCTATAGACCAGGTCCGACCCAGGTTTCTGCTCCTGCACCCCGCATGGACTTAAACCCACACTGCCATCGGATTCTGGAGGCTGCTGAGCCCTGATGCAGACCAGGTCCGACCCAAGTTTCAGCTCTCCCACCCCGCAGGGGATCAAACACACACTGCCATCAGCTGCTGGAGGCTGCTGAGCTCTGCTATAGACCAGGTCCGACCCAGGTTTCAGCTCTCCCACCAGGCAGGGACTTAAACACACACTGCCATCAGCTGCTGGAGGCTGCTGAGCTCTGCCATAGACCAGGTCCGACCCAGGTTTCAGCTCCTGCACCCCGCAGGGACTTAAACACACGCAGCCATCAGCTGCTGGAGGCTGCTGAGCTCTGCTATAGACCAGGTCCGACCCAGGTTTCAGCTCTCACACCAGGCAGGGACTTAAACACACACTGCCGTCAGCTTCTGGAGGCTGCTGAGCCCTGCTGCAGACCAGGTCCGACCCAGGTCTCAGCTCTCCCACCCCGCAGGGACTTAAACACACACTGATATCAGCTTCTGGAGGCTGCTGAGCTCTTCTATAGACCAGGTGCGACCCAGGTTTCTGCTCCTCCACCCCGCAGGGAACTAAACACACACTGCCATCAGCTTCTGGAGGCTGCTGAGCTCTGTTACAGACCAGGTCCGACCCAGGTTTCAGCTCTCCCACCAGGCAGGGTCTTAAAGACACACCGCCATCAGCGTCTGGAGGCTGCGGAGCTCTACTATAGACCAGGTCCGACCCAGGTTTCAGCTCCTCCACCCCGCCATAAGCTGCTGGAGGCTGGCTTCCGCTCCTCCACCCCGCCATCAGCTGCTGGGGGCTGGCTGGCTGCTGGAGGCTGGCTGCTGCTGCTGCTGCTCCTCCACCACGCCATCAGCAGCTGGAGGCTGCTGAGCTCTGCTATAGACCAGGTCCGACCCAGGTTTCAGCTCTCCCACCAGGCAGGGACTTAAACACACACTGCCATCAGCAACTGGAGGCTGCTGAGCTCTGCTGCAGACCAGGTCCGACCCAGCTTTCAGCTCCTGCACCCCGCAGGGACTTAAACACACACTGCCACCAGCTTCTGGAGGGTGATGGGCCCTGCTGTGGACCAGGTCCGACCCGGATATCAGCTCTCCCACCAGGCAGGGACTTAAACACACACTGCAATCAGCTGCTGGAGGCTGCTGAGCTCTTCTATAGACCAGGTCCGACCCAGGTTTCAGCTCTCCTACCAGGCAGGGACTTAAACACACACTGCCATCAGCTTCTGGAGGCTGCCGAGCCCTGCTGCAGACCATGTCCGACCCAGGTTTCAGCTCTCCCACCAGGCAGGGACTTAGAGGCACGCTGCCATCAGCTTCTGGAGGCTGCTGAGCTCTGCCATAGACCAGGTCCGACCCAGGTTTCAGCTCCTGCACCCCGCAGGGACTTAAACACACGCAGCCATCAGCTGCTGGAGGCTGCTGAGCTCTGCTATAGACCAGGTCCGACCCAGGTTTCAGCTCTCCCACCAGGCAGGGACTTAGAGGCACGCTGCCATCAGCTTCTGGAGGCTGCTGAGCTCTGCCATAGACCAGGTCCGACCCAGGTTTCAGCTCCTGCACCCCGCAGGGACTTAAACACACGCAGCCATCAGCTGCTGGAGGCTGCTGAGCTCTGCTATAGACCAGGTCCGACCCAGGTTTCAGCTCTCACACCAGGCAGGGACTTAAACACACACTGCCATCAGCTGCTGGAGGCTGCTGAGCTCTGCTATAGACCAGGTCCGACCCAGGTTTCTGCTCCTCCACCCCGCAGGGAATTAAAGACACACTGCCATCAGCTTCTGGATGGTGATGGGCCCTGCTGCAGACCAAGTCCGACCCGGGTTACAGCTCTCCCACCAGGCAGGGAATTAAACACACACTGCCATCAGCTTCTGCTGGCTGCTGAGCTCTGCTGCAGACCAGGTCCGACCCAGGTTTCAGCTCCTGCACCCCGCAGGGAACTAAACACACACTGCCATCACCTTCTGCTGGCTGCTGAGCCCTGCTGCAGACCAGGTCCGACCCAGGTTTCAGCTCCTGCACCCCGCAGTGGATTAAAGACACACTGCCATCAGGTTCTGGAGGCTGCTGAGCTCTGCTGCAGACCAGGTCCGACCCAGGTTATGGCTCTCCCACCCCGCAGGGACTTAAACACACACCGCCGTCAGCTTCTGGATGGTGATGGGCCCTGCTGCAGACCAGGTCCGACCCACGTTTCAGCTCTCCCACCCCGCAGGGGATGAAACACACACTGCCATCAGCTTCTGGAGGCTGCTGAGCTCTGCTAAAGACCAGGTCCGACCCAGCTTTCAGCTCTCCCACCAGGCAGGGAGTTAAAGACACACTGTCATCGGCTTCTGGAGGGTGCTGAGCCCTGCTGCACACCAAGTCTGACCCAGGTTTCAGCTCATCCACCCCGCAGGGACCTAAACACACACTGCCATCAGCTTCTGAGTGGTAATGGGCCCTGCTGCAGACCAGGTCCGACCCAGGTTTCAGCTCCTCCACCCCGCCATCACCAGCTGGAGGCTGGCTGCTGCTCCTGCACCCTGCCATCAGCTGCTGGAGGCTTCTGTTCCTCCACCCCGCCATCAGCAGCTGGAGGCTGGCTGCTGGAGGCTGGCTGCTGCTCCTCCACCCCGCCATCAGCTGCTGGAGGCTGGCTGCTGCTCCTGCACCCCGCCATCAGCTGCTGGAGGCTGGCTGCTGGAGGCTGGCTGCAGCTCCTCCACCCCACCATCAGCTGCTGGACGCTGGCTGCAGCTCCTGCACCCCGCCATCAGCTGCTGGAGGCTGGCTTCTGCTCCTCCACCCCGCCATCAGCTGATGGAGGCTGCCTGCTTCTCCACCCCGCCATCACTAGCTGGAGGCTGGCTGCTGGAGGCTGGCTGCAGCTCCTCCACCCCGCCATCAGCTGCTGGAGGCTGGCTGCTGCTCCTGCACCCCGCCATCAGCTGCTGGAGGCTGGCTGCTGCTCCTCCACCCAACCATCAGCTGCTGGACGCTGGCTGCAGCTCCTCCACCCCACCATCAGCTGCTGGACGCTGGCTGCAGCTCCTCCACCCCGCCATCAGCTGCTGGAGGCTGCCTGCAGCTCCTGCACCCCGCCATCAGCTGCTGGAGGCTGCCTGCAGCTCCTGCACCCCGCCATCACCAGCTGGAGGCTGGCTTCTGCTCCTACACCCCGCCATCAGCTGATGGAGGCTGCCTGCTTCTCCACCCCGCCATCACTAGCTGGAGGCTGGCTGCTGGAGGCTGGCTGCAGCTCCTCCACCCCACCATCAGCTGCTGGACGCTGGCT
>NW_027223057.1:369543-377043 GCF_043380555.1 Nothobranchius furzeri | reverse complement strand
TGTGGTTCTCGCCCCGGGACTTGGGTCAGAGTTTAGCCCAAGTGGAGCACTTGTGTCGGTCTAGGGAGGCTGTGCCGGGCCCCCTGGAGGTCTAAAGGATGACCATTAGTTGTGGTTCTCGCCCCGGGACTTGGGTCAGAGTATAGCCCAAGTGGAGCACTTGTGTCGGCCTAGGGAGGCTGTGCCGGGCCCCACTGGAGGTCTAAAGGATGACCATTAGTTGTGGTTCTCGCCCCGGGACTTGGGTCAGAGTATAGCCCAAGTGGAGCACTTGTGTCGGACTAGGGAGGCTGTGCCGGGCCCCCTGGAGGTCTAAAGGATGACCAGTAGTTGTGGTTCTCGCCCCGGGACTTGGGTCCGAGTATAGCCCAAGTGGAGCACTTGTGTCGGACTAGGGAGGCTGTGCCGTGCCCCCTGGAGGTCTAAAGGATGACCAGTAGTTGTGGTTCTCACCCCGGGTCGTGGGTCCGAGTATAGCCCAAGTGGAGCACTTGTGTCGGACTAGGGAGGCTGTGCCGTGCCCCCTGGAGGTCTAAAGGATGACCAGTAGTTGTGGTTCTCACCCCGGGTCGTGGGTCCGAGTCTGGCCCGAGTAGAGCACTTTGGTCGGCTACCGGGGGGTGTGCCGTGCCCCCTGGAGGTCTAAAGGATGACCAGTAGTTGTGGTTCTCGCCCCGGGACTTGGGTCCGAGTATAGCCCAAGTGGAGCACTTGTGTCGGACTAGGGAGGCTGTGCCGTGCCCCCTGGAGGTCTAAAGGATGACCAGTAGTTGTGGTTCTCACCCCGGGTCGTGGGTCCGAGTATAGCCCAAGTGGAGCACTTGTGTCAGACTAGGGAGGCTGTGCCGTGCCCCCTGGAGGTCTAAAGGATGACCAGTAGTTGTGGTTCTCACCCCGGGTCGTGGGTCCGAGTCTGGCCCGAGTAGAGCACTTTGGTCGGCTACCGGGGGGTGTGCCGTGCCCCCTGGAGGTCTAAAGGATGACCAGTAGTTGTGGTTCTCGCCCCGGGACTTGGGTCAGAGAATAGCCCAAGTGGAGCACTTGTGTCGGACTAGGGAGGCTGTGCCGTGCCCCCTGGAGGTCTAAAGGATGACCAGTAGTTGTGGTTCTCGCCCCGGGACTTGGGTCAGAGTATAGCCCAAGTGGAGCACTTGTGTCGGACTAGGGAGGCTGTGCCGTGCCCCCTGGAGGTCTAAAGGATGACCAGTAGTTGTGGTTCTCGCCCCGGGTCGTGGGTCCGAGTATAGCCCAAGTGGAGCACTTGTGTCGGACTAGGGAGGCTGTGCCGTGCCCCCTGGAGGTCTAAAGGATGACCAGTAGTTGTGGTTCTCGCCCCGGGACTTGGGTCAGAGTATAGCCCAAGTGGAGCACTTGTGTCGGACTAGGGAGGCTGTGCCGTGCCCCCTGGAGGTCTAAAGGATGACCAGTAGTTGTGGTTCTCGCCCCGGGACTTGGGTCAGAGTTTAGCCCAAGTGGAGCACTTGTGTCGGTCTAGGGAGGCTGTGCCGGGCCCCCTGGAGGTCTAAAGGATGACCATTAGTTGTGGTTCTCGCCCCGGGACTTGGGTCAGAGTATAGCCCAAGTGGAGCACTTGTGTCGGCCTAGGGAGGCTGTGCCGGGCCCCACTGGAGGTCTAAAGGATGACCATTAGTTGTGGTTCTCGCCCCGGGACTTGGGTCAGAGTATAGCCCAAGTGGAGCACTTGTGTCGGACTAGGGAGGCTGTGCCGGGCCCCCTGGAGGTCTAAAGGATGACCAGTAGTTGTGGTTCTCGCCCCGGGACTTGGGTCCGAGTATAGCCCAAGTGGAGCACTTGTGTCGGACTAGGGAGGCTGTGCCGTGCCCCCTGGAGGTCTAAAGGATGACCAGTAGTTGTGGTTCTCACCCCGGGTCGTGGGTCCGAGTATAGCCCAAGTGGAGCACTTGTGTCGGACTAGGGAGGCTGTGCCGTGCCCCCTGGAGGTCTAAAGGATGACCAGTAGTTGTGGTTCTCACCCCGGGTCGTGGGTCCGAGTCTGGCCCGAGTAGAGCACTTTGGTCGGCTACCGGGGGGTGTGCCGTGCCCCCTGGAGGTCTAAAGGATGACCAGTAGTTGTGGTTCTCGCCCCGGGACTTGGGTCCGAGTATAGCCCAAGTGGAGCACTTGTGTCGGACTAGGGAGGCTGTGCCGTGCCCCCTGGAGGTCTAAAGGATGACCAGTAGTTGTGGTTCTCACCCCGGGTCGTGGGTCCGAGTATAGCCCAAGTGGAGCACTTGTGTCAGACTAGGGAGGCTGTGCCGTGCCCCCTGGAGGTCTAAAGGATGACCAGTAGTTGTGGTTCTCACCCCAGGTCGTGGATCCGAGTCTGGCCCGAGTAGAGCACTTTGGTCGGCTACCGGGGGGTGTGCCGTGCCCCCTGGAGGTCTAAAGGATGACCAGTAGTTGTGGTTCTCGCCCCGGGACTTGGGTCAGAGTATAGCCCAAGTGGAGCACTTGTGTCGGACTAGGGAGGCTGTGCCGTGCCCCCCGGAGGTCTAAAGGATGACCATGAGGTCAAAAGGATGACCAGTAGTTGTGGTTCTCGCCCCGGGACTTGGGTCAGAGTATAGCCCAAGTGGAGCACTTGTGTCGGCCTAGGGAGGCTGTGCCGGGCCCCCTGGAGGTCTAAAGGATGACCAGTAGTTGTGGTTCTCGCACCGGGACTTGGGTCAGAGTACAGCCAAAGTGGAGCACTTGTGTCGGTCTAGGGAGGCTGTGCCGGGCCCCCTGGAGGTCTAAAGGATGACCAGTAGTTGTGGTTCTCGCCCCGGGCCGTGGGTCTGAGTATGGCCCAAGTGGGGCACTTGCGTCGGACTGGGGAGGCTCTGCCGCGCCCCCTGGAGGTCAAAAGGATGACCAGTAGTTGTGGTTCTCACCCCGGGTCGTGGGTCCGAGTCTGGCCCGAGTAGATCACTTTGGTCGGCTACCGGGGGGTGTGCCGTGCCCCCTGGAGCCATGGGAGTGAGCTCCAGCAGACTGGTATTTTTCGGAGAACCAGGCCCACACTCCTCAGACTTTGTGCCCAGGGACAGGCCACCAAAATCGGCCGCGGCTCGTGCACTTTGCCCCTGCGTTTCTCCCAGAACCAGAGCCGGAAAAATCCCAAAATTGATGCCCAGAGATAGTCGACTCTGCCTGGAATAGATTGCCACCCAAACCCGCCAACTCACGCTGGTTTTCCGATGGCCTCACCTACTAACCCGAGCATGGTCATCGCTCGCACCTTCCAAAACCTCCAGGGGCGCAGGCACTTTTCATTTACTGGCCATAAGGCCGACCGCCTTAAGCGTTAAGCGATAAGCGAAAGGCTTAGTTTGGACTTAGTTTTTGGAGCGACGAGGTCGCCGTTTTGTCAATTCTGAACCGATTTTCACGCGGTTTTCGACTGCCTGCGCCTGGGGAGCCGCCCAGAAGCCCCAGGCAGTGTTCTGGGTGGACTTCCGGACCGGTCCGGACCCGGTACCGGCCGGGGGAACCGCACCACGCCTCTCGGGCGTTTCTACACCGATTTTCGCGGGGTTTTCGACTGCATAGACGGGGCCACCTGCTGCAGGGCCCGAGGGAGGGCCTGCCTGAGCTGGGTCCGACGCAGGGCCCGGTTCCTGGAGCCCGCTGGGGGGGGGGGGGGGGGGGGGGGGGGGGTTCTCTAAGGCTCACGGCGGGCTGCTGAGGGGCCGGATCGGATGCAGACAGGCGCTCCTCTGCCCAGGTCTTTGCTCCCCTGCCCCACTAGGAATGGAAGACACACTGCCAACAGCTTCTGGAGGGTGATGGGCCCTGCTGCAGACCAGGTCCGACCCAGGTTTCAGCTATCCCACCCCGCAGGGACTTAAAGACACACTGCCATCAGCTTCTGGAGGCTGCTGAGCTCTACTATAGAGCAGGTCCGACCCAGGTTTCAGCTCCTGCAGCCCACTAGGACTTAAACACACACTGCCATCAGCGTCTGGATGGTGATGGGCCCTGCTGCAGACCAGGTCCGACCCAGGTATCAGCTCCTGCACCCCGCAGGGAATTGAAGACACACTGCCATCAGCTTCTGGAGGCTGCTGAGCTCTGCTATAGACCAGGTCCGACCCAGGTTTCAGCTCCTGCACCCCGCAGGGAACTAAACACACACTGCCATCTGCAACTGGAGGCTGCTGAGCCCTGCTGCAGACCAGGTCCGACCCAGGTTATGGCTCTCCCACCCCCCTGGGACTTAAACACACACAGCCATCAGCTTCTGGATGGTGATGGGCCCTGCTGCAGACCAGGTCCGACCCAGGTTTCTGCTCCTCAACCCCGCAGGGAATTAAAGACACACTGCCATCAGCTTCTGGAGGCTGCTGAGCTCCGCTGCAGGCCAGGTCCGACCCAGGTTACAGCTCTCCCACCCCGCAGGGAATTAAAGACACACTGCCATCAGCTTCTCGATGCTGCTGAGGCCTGCTATAGACCAGGTCCGACCCAGGTTTCTGCTCCTGCACCCCGCATGGACTTAAACCCACACTGCCATCGGATTCTGGAGGCTGCTGAGCCCTGATGCAGACCAGGTCCGACCCAAGTTTCAGCTCTCCCACCCCGCAGGGGATCAAACACACACTGCCATCAGCTGCTGGAGGCTGCTGAGCTCTGCTATAGACCAGGTCCGACCCAGGTTTCAGCTCTCCCACCAGGCAGGGACTTAAACACACACTGCCATCAGCTGCTGGAGGCTGCTGAGCTCTGCCATAGACCAGGTCCGACCCAGGTTTCAGCTCCTGCACCCCGCAGGGACTTAAACACACGCAGCCATCAGCTGCTGGAGGCTGCTGAGCTCTGCTATAGACCAGGTCCGACCCAGGTTTCAGCTCTCACACCAGGCAGGGACTTAAACACACACTGCCGTCAGCTTCTGGAGGCTGCTGAGCCCTGCTGCAGACCAGGTCCGACCCAGGTCTCAGCTCTCCCACCCCGCAGGGACTTAAACACACACTGATATCAGCTTCTGGAGGCTGCTGAGCTCTTCTATAGACCAGGTGCGACCCAGGTTTCTGCTCCTCCACCCCGCAGGGAACTAAACACACACTGCCATCAGCTTCTGGAGGCTGCTGAGCTCTGTTACAGACCAGGTCCGACCCAGGTTTCAGCTCTCCCACCAGGCAGGGTCTTAAAGACACACCGCCATCAGCGTCTGGAGGCTGCGGAGCTCTACTATAGACCAGGTCCGACCCAGGTTTCAGCTCCTCCACCCCGCCATAAGCTGCTGGAGGCTGGCTTCCGCTCCTCCACCCCGCCATCAGCTGCTGGGGGCTGGCTGGCTGCTGGAGGCTGGCTGCTGCTGCTGCTGCTCCTCCACCACGCCATCAGCAGCTGGAGGCTGCTGAGCTCTGCTATAGACCAGGTCCGACCCAGGTTTCAGCTCTCCCACCAGGCAGGGACTTAAACACACACTGCCATCAGCAACTGGAGGCTGCTGAGCTCTGCTGCAGACCAGGTCCGACCCAGCTTTCAGCTCCTGCACCCCGCAGGGACTTAAACACACACTGCCACCAGCTTCTGGAGGGTGATGGGCCCTGCTGTGGACCAGGTCCGACCCGGATATCAGCTCTCCCACCAGGCAGGGACTTAAACACACACTGCAATCAGCTGCTGGAGGCTGCTGAGCTCTTCTATAGACCAGGTCCGACCCAGGTTTCAGCTCTCCTACCAGGCAGGGACTTAAACACACACTGCCATCAGCTTCTGGAGGCTGCCGAGCCCTGCTGCAGACCATGTCCGACCCAGGTTTCAGCTCTCCCACCAGGCAGGGACTTAGAGGCACGCTGCCATCAGCTTCTGGAGGCTGCTGAGCTCTGCCATAGACCAGGTCCGACCCAGGTTTCAGCTCCTGCACCCCGCAGGGACTTAAACACACGCAGCCATCAGCTGCTGGAGGCTGCTGAGCTCTGCTATAGACCAGGTCCGACCCAGGTTTCAGCTCTCCCACCAGGCAGGGACTTAGAGGCACGCTGCCATCAGCTTCTGGAGGCTGCTGAGCTCTGCCATAGACCAGGTCCGACCCAGGTTTCAGCTCCTGCACCCCGCAGGGACTTAAACACACGCAGCCATCAGCTGCTGGAGGCTGCTGAGCTCTGCTATAGACCAGGTCCGACCCAGGTTTCAGCTCTCACACCAGGCAGGGACTTAAACACACACTGCCATCAGCTGCTGGAGGCTGCTGAGCTCTGCTATAGACCAGGTCCGACCCAGGTTTCTGCTCCTCCACCCCGCAGGGAATTAAAGACACACTGCCATCAGCTTCTGGATGGTGATGGGCCCTGCTGCAGACCAAGTCCGACCCGGGTTACAGCTCTCCCACCAGGCAGGGAATTAAACACACACTGCCATCAGCTTCTGCTGGCTGCTGAGCTCTGCTGCAGACCAGGTCCGACCCAGGTTTCAGCTCCTGCACCCCGCAGGGAACTAAACACACACTGCCATCACCTTCTGCTGGCTGCTGAGCCCTGCTGCAGACCAGGTCCGACCCAGGTTTCAGCTCCTGCACCCCGCAGTGGATTAAAGACACACTGCCATCAGGTTCTGGAGGCTGCTGAGCTCTGCTGCAGACCAGGTCCGACCCAGGTTATGGCTCTCCCACCCCGCAGGGACTTAAACACACACCGCCGTCAGCTTCTGGATGGTGATGGGCCCTGCTGCAGACCAGGTCCGACCCACGTTTCAGCTCTCCCACCCCGCAGGGGATGAAACACACACTGCCATCAGCTTCTGGAGGCTGCTGAGCTCTGCTAAAGACCAGGTCCGACCCAGCTTTCAGCTCTCCCACCAGGCAGGGAGTTAAAGACACACTGTCATCGGCTTCTGGAGGGTGCTGAGCCCTGCTGCACACCAAGTCTGACCCAGGTTTCAGCTCATCCACCCCGCAGGGACCTAAACACACACTGCCATCAGCTTCTGAGTGGTAATGGGCCCTGCTGCAGACCAGGTCCGACCCAGGTTTCAGCTCCTCCACCCCGCCATCACCAGCTGGAGGCTGGCTGCTGCTCCTGCACCCTGCCATCAGCTGCTGGAGGCTTCTGTTCCTCCACCCCGCCATCAGCAGCTGGAGGCTGGCTGCTGGAGGCTGGCTGCTGCTCCTCCACCCCGCCATCAGCTGCTGGAGGCTGGCTGCTGCTCCTGCACCCCGCCATCAGCTGCTGGAGGCTGGCTGCTGGAGGCTGGCTGCAGCTCCTCCACCCCACCATCAGCTGCTGGACGCTGGCTGCAGCTCCTGCACCCCGCCATCAGCTGCTGGAGGCTGGCTTCTGCTCCTCCACCCCGCCATCAGCTGATGGAGGCTGCCTGCTTCTCCACCCCGCCATCACTAGCTGGAGGCTGGCTGCTGGAGGCTGGCTGCAGCTCCTCCACCCCGCCATCAGCTGCTGGAGGCTGGCTGCTGCTCCTGCACCCCGCCATCAGCTGCTGGAGGCTGGCTGCTGCTCCTCCACCCAACCATCAGCTGCTGGACGCTGGCTGCAGCTC
>NW_027223057.1:347043-357043 GCF_043380555.1 Nothobranchius furzeri | reverse complement strand
GACACTTGTGTCGGACTAGGGAGGCTCTGCCGTGCCCCCTGGAGGTCTAAAGGATGACCAGTAGTTGTGGTTCTCGCCCCGGGACTTGGGTCAGAGTATAGCCCAAGTGGAGCACTTGTGTCGGACTAGGGAGGCTGTGCCGTGCCCCCTGGAGGTCTAAAGGATGACCATTAGTTGTGGTTCTCGCCCCGGGACTTGGGTCAGAGTACAGCCCAAGTGGAGCACTTGCGTCGGACTAGGGAGGCTGTGCCGGGCCCCCTGGAGGTCTAAAGGATGACCAGTAGTTGTGGTTCTCGCCCCGGGCCGTGGGTCTGAGTATGGCCCAAGTGGGACACTTGTGTCGGACTAGGGAGGCTCTGCCGTGCCCCCTTGAGGTCTAAAGGATGACCAGTAGTTGTGGTTCTCGCCCCGGGACTTGGGTCATAGTATAGCCCAAGTGGGACACTTGTGTCGGACTAGGGAGGCTCTGCCGTGCCCCCTTGAGGTCTAAAGGATGACCATGAGGTCAAAAGGATGACCAGTAGTTGTGGTTCTCGCCCCGGGACTTGGGTCAGAGTATGGCCCAAGTGGTGCACTTGTGTCGGTCTAGGGAGGCTGTGCCGGTCCCCCTGGAGGTCTAAAGGATGACCAGTAGTTGTGGTTCTCGCCCCGGGACTTGGGTCAGAGTATAGCCCAAGTGGAGCACTTGTGTCGGACTAGGGAGGCTGTGCCGGGCCCCCTGGAGGTCTAAAGGATGACCAGTAGTTGTGGTTCTCACCCCGGGTCGTGGGTCCGAGTCTGGCCCGAGTAGAGCACTTTGGTCGGCTACCGGGGGGTGTGCCGTGCCCCCTGGAGGTCTAAAGGATGACCAGTAGTTGTGGTTCTCGCCCCGGGACTTGGGTCAGAGTATAGCCCAAGTGGAGCACTTGTGTCGGCCTAGGGAGGCTGTGCCGGGCCCCCTGGAGATCTAAAGGATGACCATGAGGTCAAAAGGATGACCAGTAGTTGTGGTTCTCGCCCCGGGACTTGGGTCAGAGTATAGCCCAAGTGGAGCACTTGTGTCGGCCTAGGGAGGCTGTGCCGGGCCCCCTGGAGGTCTAAAGGATGACCAGTAGTTGTGGTTCTCGCACCGGGACTTGGGTCAGAGTACAGCCCAAGTGGAGCACTTGTGTCGGTCTAGGGAGGCTGTGCCGGGCCCCCTGGAGGTCTAAAGGATGACCATGAGGTCAAAAGGATGACCAGTAGTTGTGGTTCTCGCCCCGGGACTTGGGTCAGAGTATAGCCCAAGTGGAGCACTTGTGTCGGACTAGGGAGGCTGTGCCGTGCCCCCTGGAGGTCTAAAGGATGACCAGTAGTTGTGGTTCTCGCCCCGGGACTTGGGTCAGAGTATAGCCCAAGTGGAGCACTTGTGTCGGCCTAGGGAGGCTGTGCCGGGCCCCCTGGAGGTCTAAAGGATGACCATGAGGTCAAAAGGATGACCAGTAGTTGTGGTTCTCGCCCCGGGACTTGGGTCAGAGTATAGCCCAAGTGGAGCACTTGTGTCGGACTAGGGAGGCTGTGCCGTGCCCCCTGGAGGTCTAAAGGATGACCAGTAGTTGTGGTTCTCGCCCCGGGACTTGGGTCAGAGTATAGCCCAAGTGGAGCACTTGTGTCGGACTAGGGAGGCTGTGCCGTGCCCCCTGGAGGTCTAAAGGATGACCAGTAGTTGTGGTTCTCGCCCCGGGACTTGGGTCATAGTATAGCCCAAGTGGAGCACTTGGGTCGGACTAGGGAGGCTGTGTCGTGCCCCCTGGAGGTCTAAAGGATGACCAGTAGTTGTGGTTCTCGCCCCGGGACTTGGGTCAGAGAATAGCCCAAGTGGGACACTTGTGTCGGACTAGGGAGGCTCTGCCGTGCCCCCTGGAGGTCTAAAGGATGACCAGTAGTTGTGGTTCTCGCCCCGGGACTTGGGTCAGAGTATAGCCCAAGTGGAGCACTTGTGTCGGACTAGGGAGGCTGTGCCGTGCCCCCTGGAGGTCTAAAGGATGACCATTAGTTGTGGTTCTCGCCCCGGGACTTGGGTCAGAGTACAGCCCAAGTGGAGCACTTGCGTCGGACTAGGGAGGCTGTGCCGGGCCCCCTGGAGGTCTAAAGGATGACCAGTAGTTGTGGTTCTCGCCCCGGGCCGTGGGTCTGAGTATGGCCCAAGTGGGACACTTGTGTCGGACTAGGGAGGCTCTGCCGTGCCCCCTTGAGGTCTAAAGGATGACCAGTAGTTGTGGTTCTCGCCCCGGGACTTGGGTCATAGTATAGCCCAAGTGGGACACTTGTGTCGGACTAGGGAGGCTCTGCCGTGCCCCCTTGAGGTCTAAAGGATGACCATGAGGTCAAAAGGATGACCAGTAGTTGTGGTTCTCGCCCCGGGACTTGGGTCAGAGTATGGCCCAAGTGGTGCACTTGTGTCGGTCTAGGGAGGCTGTGCCGGTCCCCCTGGAGGTCTAAAGGATGACCAGTAGTTGTGGTTCTCGCCCCGGGACTTGGGTCAGAGTATAGCCCAAGTGGAGCACTTGTGTCGGACTAGGGAGGCTGTGCCGGGCCCCCTGGAGGTCTAAAGGATGACCAGTAGTTGTGGTTCTCACCCCGGGTCGTGGGTCCGAGTCTGGCCCGAGTAGAGCACTTTGGTCGGCTACCGGGGGGTGTGCCGTGCCCCCTGGAGGTCTAAAGGATGACCAGTAGTTGTGGTTCTCGCCCCGGGACTTGGGTCAGAGTATAGCCCAAGTGGAGCACTTGTGTCGGCCTAGGGAGGCTGTGCCGGGCCCCCTGGAGATCTAAAGGATGACCATGAGGTCAAAAGGATGACCAGTAGTTGTGGTTCTCGCCCCGGGACTTGGGTCAGAGTATAGCCCAAGTGGAGCACTTGTGTCGGCCTAGGGAGGCTGTGCCGGGCCCCCTGGAGGTCTAAAGGATGACCAGTAGTTGTGGTTCTCGCACCGGGACTTGGGTCAGAGTACAGCCCAAGTGGAGCACTTGTGTCGGTCTAGGGAGGCTGTGCCGGGCCCCCTGGAGGTCTAAAGGATGACCAGTAGTTGTGGTTCTCGCCCCGGGCCGTGGGTCTGAGTATGGCCCAAGTGGGGCACTTGCGTCGGACTGGGGAGGCTCTGCCGCGCCCCCTGGAGGTCAAAAGGATGACCAGTAGTTGTGGTTCTCACCCCGGGTCGTGGGTCCGAGTCTGGCCCGAGTAGAGCACTTTGGTCGGCTACCGGGGGGTGTGCCGTGCCCCCTGGAGCCATGGGAGTGAGCTCCAGCAGACTGGTATTTTTCGGAGAACCAGGCCCACACTCCTCAGACTTTGTGCCCAGGGACAGGCCACCAAAATCGGCCGCGGCTCGTGCACTTTGCCCCTGCGTTTCTCCCAGAACCAGAGCCGGAAAAATCCCAAAATTGATGCCCAGAGATAGTCGACTCTGCCTGGAATAGATTGCCACCCAAACCCGCCAACTCACGCTGGTTTTCCGATGGCCTCACCTACTAACCCGAGCATGGTCATCGCTCGCACCTTCCAAAACCTCCAGGGGCGCAGGCACTTTTCATTTACTGGCCATAAGGCCGACCGCCTTAAGCGTTAAGCGATAAGCGAAAGGCTTAGTTTGGACTTAGTTTTTGGAGCGACGAGGTCGCCGTTTTGTCAATTCTGAACCGATTTTCACGCGGTTTTCGACTGCCTGCGCCTGGGGAGCCGCCCAGAAGCCCCAGGCAGTGTTCTGGGTGGACTTCCGGACCGGTCCGGACCCGGTACCGGCCGGGGGAACCGCACCACGCCTCTCGGGCGTTTCTACACCGATTTTCGCGGGGTTTTCGACTGCATAGACGGGGCCACCTGCTGCAGGGCCCGAGGGAGGGCCTTACTGAGCTGGGTCCGACGCAGGGCCCGGTTCCTGGAGCCCGCTGGGGGGGGGGGGGGGTTCTCTAAGGCTCACGGCGGGCTGCTGAGGGGCCGGATCGGATGCAGA
The DNA here is from genome assembly GCF_043380555.1 of Nothobranchius furzeri. Classification (NCBI taxonomy): domain Eukaryota; kingdom Metazoa; phylum Chordata; class Actinopteri; order Cyprinodontiformes; family Nothobranchiidae; genus Nothobranchius; species Nothobranchius furzeri. Next base: position 353,075 of record NW_027223057.1, on the reverse strand, counting down.
CAGGCGCTCCTCTGCCCAGGTCTTTGCTCCCCTGCCCCACTAGGAATGGAAGACACACTGCCAACAGCTTCTGGAGGGTGATGGGCCCTGCTGCAGACCAGGTCCGACCCAGGTTTCAGCTATCCCACCCCGCAGGGACTTAAAGACACACTGCCATCAGCTTCTGGAGGCTGCTGAGCTCTACTATAGAGCAGGTCCGACCCAGGTTTCAGCTCCTGCAGCCCACTAGGACTTAAACACACACTGCCATCAGCGTCTGGATGGTGATGGGCCCTGCTGCAGACCAGGTCCGACCCAGGTTTCAGCTATCCCACCCCGCAGGGACTTAAAGACACACTGCCATCAGCTTCTGGAGGCTGCTGAGCTCTACTATAGAGCAGGTCCGACCCAGGTTTCAGCTCCTGCAGCCCACTAGGACTTAAACACACACTGCCATCAGCGTCTGGATGGTGATGGGCCCTGCTGCAGACCAGGTCCGACCCAGGTATCAGCTCCTGCACCCCGCAGGGAATTGAAGACACACTGCCATCAGCTTCTGGAGGCTGCTGAGCTCTGCTATAGACCAGGTCCGACCCAGGTTTCAGCTCCTGCACCCCGCAGGGAACTAAACACACACTGCCATCTGCAACTGGAGGCTGCTGAGCCCTGCTGCAGACCAGGTCCGACCCAGGTTATGGCTCTCCCACCCCCCTGGGACTTAAACACACACAGCCATCAGCTTCTGGATGGTGATGGGCCCTGCTGCAGACCAGGTCCGACCCAGGTTTCAGCTCCTCAACCCCGCAGGGACTTAAACCCACACCGCCATCAGCTTCTGGAGGGTGATGGGCCCTGCTGCGGGCCAGGTCCGACCCAGGTTTCAGCTCTCCCACCCCGCAGGGACTTAAACACACACAGCCATCAGCTTCTGGGGGCTGCTGAGCCCTGCTGCAGACCAGGTCCGACCCAGGTTTCAGCTCTCCCACCCCGCAGGGTCTTTAACACACACACTGCCATCAGCTGCTGGAGGCTGCTGAGCTCCGCTATAGACCAGGTCCGACCCAGGTTTCTGCTCCTGCACCCCGCAGGGAATGAAAGACACACTGCCATCAGCTTCTGGAGGCTGCTGAGCCCTGCTGCAGACCAGGTCCGACCCAGGTATCGGCTCTCCAACCAGGCAGAGACTTAAACACACACACACACACACACACTGCCATCAGCTTCTGGGGGCTGCTGAGCTCTGCTGTAGACCGGGTCCGACCCAGGTTTCTGCTCCTCCACCCCGCAGGGACTTAAACACACACTGCCACCAGCTTCTGGAGGGTGATGGGCCCTGCTTTAGACCAGGTCTGACCCGGGATATAGCTCTCCCACCCCGCAGGGACTTAAACACTCACTGCCATCAGCTGCTGGAGGCTGCCGAGCTCTGCTGCAGACCAGGTCCCACCCAGGTTTCTGCTCCTGCACCCCGCAGGGACTTAAACACACACTGCCACCAGCTTCTGGAGGGTGATGGGCCCTGCTGTGGACCAGGTCCGACCCGGATATCAGCTCTCCCACCAGGCAGGGACTTAAACACACACTGCAATCAGCTGCTGGAGGCTGCTGAGCTCTACTATAGACCAGGTCCGACCCAGGTTTCAGCTCTCCCACCAGGCAGTGACTTAAAGACACACTGCCATCAGCTGCTGGAGGCTGCTGAGCTCTTCTATAGACCAGGTCCGACCCAGGTTTCAGCTCTCACACCAGGCAGGGACTTAAACACACACTGCCATCAGCTGCTGGAGGCTGCTGAGCTCTGCTATAGACCAGGTCCGACCCAGGTTTCAGCTCTCCCACCAGGCAGGGACTTAAAGACACACTGCCATCAGCTGCTGGAGGCTGCCGAGCCCTGCTGCAGACCATGTCCGACCCAGGTTTCAGCTCTCCCACCAGGCAGGGACTTAGAGGCACGCTGCCATCAGCTTCTGGAGGCTGCTGAGCTCTGCCATAGACCAGGTCCGACCGAGGTTTCAGCTCTCCCACCCCGCAGGGACTTAAACACACACTGCCATCAGCTGCTGGAGGCTGCTGAGCTCTGCTATAGACCAGGTCCGACCCGGGATATAGCTCTCCCACCCCGCAGGGACTTAAACACACACTGCCATCAGCTGCTGGAGGCTGCTGAGCTCTTCTATAGACCAGGTCCGACCCAGGTTTCAGCTCTCCCACCCCGCAGGGACTTGAACACACACTGCCATCAGCTTCTGGAGGCTGCTGAGCTCTGCTATAGACCAGGTCCGACCCAGGTTTCTGCTCCTCCACCCCGCAGGGAATTAAAGACACACTGCCATCAGCTTCTGGATGGTGATGGGCCCTGCTGCAGACCAAGTCCGACCCGGGTTACAGCTCTCCCACCAGGCAGGGAATTAAACACACACTGCCATCAGCTGCTGGAGGCTGCTGAGCTCCGCTATAGACCAGGTCCGACCCGGGTTCCTGCTCCTGCACCCCGCAGGGACCAAAACACACACACTGCCATCAGCTTCTGGAGGCTGCTGAGCTCTTCTATAGACCAGGTCCGACCCAGGTTTCAGCTCTCCCACCAGGCAGGGACTTAAACACACACTGCCATCACCTTCTGCTGGCTGCTGAGCTCTGCTGCAGACCAGGTCCGACCCAGGTTTCAGCTCCTGCACCCCGCAGGGAACTAAACACACACTGCCGTCACCTTCTGCTGGCTGCTGAGCCCTGCTGCAGACCAGGTCCGACCCAGGTTTCAGCTCCTGCACCCCGCAGTGGATTAAAGACACACTGCCATCAGGTTCTGGAGGCTGCTGAGCTCTGCTGCAGACCAGGTCCGACCCAGGTTATGGCTCTCCCACCCCGCAGGGACTTAAACACACACCGCCGTCAGCTTCTGGATGGTGATGGGCCCTGCTGCAGACCAGGTCCGACCCACGTTTCAGCTCTCCCACCCCGCAGGGGATGAAACACACACTGCCATCAGCTTCTGGAGGCTGCTGAGCTCTGCTAAAGACCAGGTCCGACCCAGCTTTCAGCTCTCCCACCAGGCAGGGAGTTAAAGACACACTGTCATCGGCTTCTGGAGGGTGCTGAGCCCTGCTGCACACCAAGTCTGACCCAGGTTTCAGCTCATCCACCCCGCAGGGACCTAAACACACACTGCCATCAGCTTCTGAGTGGTAATGGGCCCTGCTGCAGACCAGGTCCGACCCAGGTTTCAGCTCCTCCACCCCGCCATCACCAGCTGGAGGCTGGCTGCTGCTCCTGCACCCTGCCATCAGCTGCTGGAGGCTTCTGTTCCTCCACCCCGCCATCAGCAGCTGGAGGCTGGCTGCTGGAGGCTGGCTGCTGCTCCTCCACCCCGCCATCACCAGCTGGAGGCTGGTTGCAGCTCCTGCACCCCGCCATCAGCTGCTGGAGGCTGCCTGCAGCCCCTGCACCCCGCCATCAGCTGCTGGAGGCTGGCTGCAGCTCCTGCACACCGCCATCAGCTGCTGGAGGCTGCCTGCAGCTCCTGCACCCCGCCATCAGCTGCTGGAGGCTGGCTGCTGCTCCTGCACCCCGCCAGCAGCTGCTGGAGGCTGGCTGCTGCTCCTCCACCCAACCATCAGCTGCTGGACGCTGGCTGCTGCTCCTGCACCCCGCCATCAGCTGCTGGAGGCTGGCTGCTGCTCCTCCACCACCCAACCATCAGCTGCTGGACGCTGGCTGCAGCTCCTCCACCCCGCCATCAGCTGCTGGTGGCTGGCTGCAGCTCCTTCACCCCGCCATCAGCTGCTGGTGGCTGGCTGCAGCTCCTTCACCCCGCCATCACCAGCTGGAGGCTGGCTGCTGCTCCTGCACCCCGCCATCAGCTGCTGGAGGCTGCCTGCAGCTCCTGCGCCCCGCCATCAGCTGCTGGAGGCTGGCTGCTGCTCCTGCACCCTGCCATCAGCTGTTCGAGGCTGGCTGCAGCTCCTCCACCCCACCATCACCAGCTGGAGGCTGGTTGCAGCTCCTGCACCCCGTCATCAGCAGCTGGAGGCTGCCTGCTGCTCCTGCACCCCGCCATCAGCTGCTGGAGGCTGCCTGCAGCTCCTGCACCCCGCCATCATTTGCTGGAGGCTGGCTGCAGCTCCTGCAACCCGCCATCAGCTGCTGGAGGCTGGCTGCTGCTCCTCCACCCCACCATGACCTGCTGGAGGCTGGCTGCAGCTCCTTCACACCGCCATCAGCTGATGGATGCTGGCTGAACGCTGGAGGCTGGCTGCTGCTCCCACACACCGCCATCAGCTCCTGGAGGCTGGCTGGCTGCTGGAGGCTGTCTGCTGCTGCTCCTCCACCCCGCCATCACCAGCTGGAGGCTGGCTGCTGGAGGCTGGCTGCAGCTCCTGCACCCCACCATCAGCTGCTGGAGGCTGGCTTCTGCTCCTCCACCCCGCCATCAGCTGCTGGGGGCTGGCTGCTGGAGGCTGGCTGCAGCTCCTCCACCCCGCCATCACCAGCTGGAGGCTGGTTGCAGCTCCTGCACCCCGCCATCAGCTGCTGGAGGCTGCCTGCTGCTCCTGCACCCCGCCATCAGCTGCTGGAGGCTGCCTGCACCTCCTGCACCCCGCCATCAGCTGCTGGAGGCTGGCTTCTGCTCCTCCACCCCGCCATCAGCTGATGGAGGCTGCCTGCTTCTCCACCCCGCCATCACTAGCTGGAGGCTGGCTGCTGGAGGCTGGCTGCAGCTCCTCCACCCCGCCATCAGCTGCTGGAGGCTGCCTGCAGCTCCTGCACCCCGCCATCACCAGCTGGAGGCTGGCTTCTGCTCCTCCACCCCGCCATCAGCTGATGGAGGCTGCCTGCTTCTCCACCCCGCCATCACTAGCTGGAGGCTGGCTGCTGGAGGCTGGCTGCAGCTCCTCCACCCCGCCATCAGCTGCTGGAGGCTGGCTGCTGCTCCTGCACCCCGCCATCAGCTGCTGGAGGCTGGCTGCTGCTCCTCCACCCAACCATCAGCTGCTGGACGCTGGCTGCAGCTCCTCCACCCCACCATCAGCTGCTGGACGCTGGCTGCAGCTCCTCCACCCCGCCATCAGCTGCTGGAGGCTGCCTGCAGCTCCTGCACCCCGCCATCAGCTGCTGGAGGCTGCCTGCAGCTCCTGCACCCCGCCATCACCAGCTGGAGGCTGGCTTCTGCTCCTCCACCCCGCCATCAGCTGATGGAGGCTGCCTGCTTCTCCACCCCGCCATCACTAGCTGGAGGCTGGCTGCTGGAGGCTGGCTGCTGCTCCTCCACCCAACCATCAGCTGCTGGACGCTGGCTGCAGCTCCTCCACCCCACCATCAGCTGCTGGACGCTGGCTGCAGCTCCTGCACCCCGCCATCAGCTGCTGGAGGCTGGCTTCTGCTCCTCCACCCCGCCATCAGCTGCTGGAGGCTGCCTGCTGCTCCTGCACCCCGCCATCAGCTGCTGGAGGCTGGCTGCTGCTCCTGCACCCCGCCATCAGCTGCTGGAGGCTGGCTGCTGGAGGCTGGCTGCAGCTCCTCCACCCCACCATCAGCTGCTGGACGCTGGCTGCAGCTCCTCCACCCCACCATCAGCTGCTGGACGCTGGCTGCAGCTCCTGCACCCCGCCATCAGCTGCTGGAGGCTGGCTTCTGCTCCTCCACCCCGCCATCAGCTGACGGAGGCTGCCTGCTTCTCCACCCCGCCATCACTAGCTGGAGGCTGGCTGCTGGAGGCTGGCTGCAGCTCCTCCACCCCACCATCAGCTGCTGGACGCTGGCTGCAGCTCCTGCACCCCGCCATCAGCTGCTGGAGGCTGGCTTCTGCTCCTCCACCCCGCCATCAGCTGACGGAGGCTGCCTGCTTCTCCACCCCGCCATCACTAGCTGGAGGCTGGCTGCTGGAGGCTGGCTGCAGCTCCTCCACCCCGCCATCAGCTGCTGGAGGCTGGCTGCTGCTCCTGCACCCCGCCATCAGCTGCTGGACGCTGGCTGCAGCTCCTCCACCCCGCCATCACCAGCTGGAGGCTGCCTGCTGCTCTTCCACCCCGCCATCAGCTGATGGACGCTGGCTG
>NW_027223057.1:324543-334543 GCF_043380555.1 Nothobranchius furzeri | reverse complement strand
AGTAGAGCACTTTGGTCGGCTACCGGGGGGTGTGCCGTGCCCCCTGGAGGTCTAAAGGATGACCAGTAGTTGTGGTTCTCGCCCCGGGACTTGGGTCAGAGTATAGCCCAAGTGGAGCACTTGTGTCGGCCTAGGGAGGCTGTGCCGGGCCCCCTGGAGATCTAAAGGATGACCATGAGGTCAAAAGGATGACCAGTAGTTGTGGTTCTCGCCCCGGGACTTGGGTCAGAGTATAGCCCAAGTGGAGCACTTGTGTCGGCCTAGGGAGGCTGTGCCGGGCCCCCTGGAGGTCTAAAGGATGACCAGTAGTTGTGGTTCTCGCACCGGGACTTGGGTCAGAGTACAGCCCAAGTGGAGCACTTGTGTCGGTCTAGGGAGGCTGTGCCGGGCCCCCTGGAGGTCTAAAGGATGACCATGAGGTCAAAAGGATGACCAGTAGTTGTGGTTCTCGCCCCGGGACTTGGGTCAGAGTATAGCCCAAGTGGAGCACTTGTGTCGGACTAGGGAGGCTGTGCCGTGCCCCCTGGAGGTCTAAAGGATGACCAGTAGTTGTGGTTCTCGCCCCGGGACTTGGGTCAGAGTATAGCCCAAGTGGAGCACTTGTGTCGGCCTAGGGAGGCTGTGCCGGGCCCCCTGGAGGTCTAAAGGATGACCATGAGGTCAAAAGGATGACCAGTAGTTGTGGTTCTCGCCCCGGGACTTGGGTCAGAGTATAGCCCAAGTGGAGCACTTGTGTCGGACTAGGGAGGCTGTGCCGTGCCCCCTGGAGGTCTAAAGGATGACCAGTAGTTGTGGTTCTCGCCCCGGGACTTGGGTCAGAGTATAGCCCAAGTGGAGCACTTGTGTCGGACTAGGGAGGCTGTGCCGTGCCCCCTGGAGGTCTAAAGGATGACCAGTAGTTGTGGTTCTCGCCCCGGGACTTGGGTCATAGTATAGCCCAAGTGGAGCACTTGGGTCGGACTAGGGAGGCTGTGTCGTGCCCCCTGGAGGTCTAAAGGATGACCAGTAGTTGTGGTTCTCGCCCCGGGACTTGGGTCAGAGAATAGCCCAAGTGGGACACTTGTGTCGGACTAGGGAGGCTCTGCCGTGCCCCCTGGAGGTCTAAAGGATGACCAGTAGTTGTGGTTCTCGCCCCGGGACTTGGGTCAGAGTATAGCCCAAGTGGAGCACTTGTGTCGGACTAGGGAGGCTGTGCCGTGCCCCCTGGAGGTCTAAAGGATGACCATTAGTTGTGGTTCTCGCCCCGGGACTTGGGTCAGAGTACAGCCCAAGTGGAGCACTTGCGTCGGACTAGGGAGGCTGTGCCGGGCCCCCTGGAGGTCTAAAGGATGACCAGTAGTTGTGGTTCTCGCCCCGGGCCGTGGGTCTGAGTATGGCCCAAGTGGGACACTTGTGTCGGACTAGGGAGGCTCTGCCGTGCCCCCTTGAGGTCTAAAGGATGACCAGTAGTTGTGGTTCTCGCCCCGGGACTTGGGTCATAGTATAGCCCAAGTGGGACACTTGTGTCGGACTAGGGAGGCTCTGCCGTGCCCCCTTGAGGTCTAAAGGATGACCATGAGGTCAAAAGGATGACCAGTAGTTGTGGTTCTCGCCCCGGGACTTGGGTCAGAGTATGGCCCAAGTGGTGCACTTGTGTCGGTCTAGGGAGGCTGTGCCGGTCCCCCTGGAGGTCTAAAGGATGACCAGTAGTTGTGGTTCTCGCCCCGGGACTTGGGTCAGAGTATAGCCCAAGTGGAGCACTTGTGTCGGACTAGGGAGGCTGTGCCGGGCCCCCTGGAGGTCTAAAGGATGACCAGTAGTTGTGGTTCTCACCCCGGGTCGTGGGTCCGAGTCTGGCCCGAGTAGAGCACTTTGGTCGGCTACCGGGGGGTGTGCCGTGCCCCCTGGAGGTCTAAAGGATGACCAGTAGTTGTGGTTCTCGCCCCGGGACTTGGGTCAGAGTATAGCCCAAGTGGAGCACTTGTGTCGGCCTAGGGAGGCTGTGCCGGGCCCCCTGGAGATCTAAAGGATGACCATGAGGTCAAAAGGATGACCAGTAGTTGTGGTTCTCGCCCCGGGACTTGGGTCAGAGTATAGCCCAAGTGGAGCACTTGTGTCGGCCTAGGGAGGCTGTGCCGGGCCCCCTGGAGGTCTAAAGGATGACCAGTAGTTGTGGTTCTCGCACCGGGACTTGGGTCAGAGTACAGCCCAAGTGGAGCACTTGTGTCGGTCTAGGGAGGCTGTGCCGGGCCCCCTGGAGGTCTAAAGGATGACCAGTAGTTGTGGTTCTCGCCCCGGGCCGTGGGTCTGAGTATGGCCCAAGTGGGGCACTTGCGTCGGACTGGGGAGGCTCTGCCGCGCCCCCTGGAGGTCAAAAGGATGACCAGTAGTTGTGGTTCTCACCCCGGGTCGTGGGTCCGAGTCTGGCCCGAGTAGAGCACTTTGGTCGGCTACCGGGGGGTGTGCCGTGCCCCCTGGAGCCATGGGAGTGAGCTCCAGCAGACTGGTATTTTTCGGAGAACCAGGCCCACACTCCTCAGACTTTGTGCCCAGGGACAGGCCACCAAAATCGGCCGCGGCTCGTGCACTTTGCCCCTGCGTTTCTCCCAGAACCAGAGCCGGAAAAATCCCAAAATTGATGCCCAGAGATAGTCGACTCTGCCTGGAATAGATTGCCACCCAAACCCGCCAACTCACGCTGGTTTTCCGATGGCCTCACCTACTAACCCGAGCATGGTCATCGCTCGCACCTTCCAAAACCTCCAGGGGCGCAGGCACTTTTCATTTACTGGCCATAAGGCCGACCGCCTTAAGCGTTAAGCGATAAGCGAAAGGCTTAGTTTGGACTTAGTTTTTGGAGCGACGAGGTCGCCGTTTTGTCAATTCTGAACCGATTTTCACGCGGTTTTCGACTGCCTGCGCCTGGGGAGCCGCCCAGAAGCCCCAGGCAGTGTTCTGGGTGGACTTCCGGACCGGTCCGGACCCGGTACCGGCCGGGGGAACCGCACCACGCCTCTCGGGCGTTTCTACACCGATTTTCGCGGGGTTTTCGACTGCATAGACGGGGCCACCTGCTGCAGGGCCCGAGGGAGGGCCTTACTGAGCTGGGTCCGACGCAGGGCCCGGTTCCTGGAGCCCGCTGGGGGGGGGGGGGGGTTCTCTAAGGCTCACGGCGGGCTGCTGAGGGGCCGGATCGGATGCAGACAGGCGCTCCTCTGCCCAGGTCTTTGCTCCCCTGCCCCACTAGGAATGGAAGACACACTGCCAACAGCTTCTGGAGGGTGATGGGCCCTGCTGCAGACCAGGTCCGACCCAGGTTTCAGCTATCCCACCCCGCAGGGACTTAAAGACACACTGCCATCAGCTTCTGGAGGCTGCTGAGCTCTACTATAGAGCAGGTCCGACCCAGGTTTCAGCTCCTGCAGCCCACTAGGACTTAAACACACACTGCCATCAGCGTCTGGATGGTGATGGGCCCTGCTGCAGACCAGGTCCGACCCAGGTTTCAGCTATCCCACCCCGCAGGGACTTAAAGACACACTGCCATCAGCTTCTGGAGGCTGCTGAGCTCTACTATAGAGCAGGTCCGACCCAGGTTTCAGCTCCTGCAGCCCACTAGGACTTAAACACACACTGCCATCAGCGTCTGGATGGTGATGGGCCCTGCTGCAGACCAGGTCCGACCCAGGTATCAGCTCCTGCACCCCGCAGGGAATTGAAGACACACTGCCATCAGCTTCTGGAGGCTGCTGAGCTCTGCTATAGACCAGGTCCGACCCAGGTTTCAGCTCCTGCACCCCGCAGGGAACTAAACACACACTGCCATCTGCAACTGGAGGCTGCTGAGCCCTGCTGCAGACCAGGTCCGACCCAGGTTATGGCTCTCCCACCCCCCTGGGACTTAAACACACACAGCCATCAGCTTCTGGATGGTGATGGGCCCTGCTGCAGACCAGGTCCGACCCAGGTTTCAGCTCCTCAACCCCGCAGGGACTTAAACCCACACCGCCATCAGCTTCTGGAGGGTGATGGGCCCTGCTGCGGGCCAGGTCCGACCCAGGTTTCAGCTCTCCCACCCCGCAGGGACTTAAACACACACAGCCATCAGCTTCTGGGGGCTGCTGAGCCCTGCTGCAGACCAGGTCCGACCCAGGTTTCAGCTCTCCCACCCCGCAGGGTCTTTAACACACACACTGCCATCAGCTGCTGGAGGCTGCTGAGCTCCGCTATAGACCAGGTCCGACCCAGGTTTCTGCTCCTGCACCCCGCAGGGAATGAAAGACACACTGCCATCAGCTTCTGGAGGCTGCTGAGCCCTGCTGCAGACCAGGTCCGACCCAGGTATCGGCTCTCCAACCAGGCAGAGACTTAAACACACACACACACACACACACTGCCATCAGCTTCTGGGGGCTGCTGAGCTCTGCTGTAGACCGGGTCCGACCCAGGTTTCTGCTCCTCCACCCCGCAGGGACTTAAACACACACTGCCACCAGCTTCTGGAGGGTGATGGGCCCTGCTTTAGACCAGGTCTGACCCGGGATATAGCTCTCCCACCCCGCAGGGACTTAAACACTCACTGCCATCAGCTGCTGGAGGCTGCCGAGCTCTGCTGCAGACCAGGTCCCACCCAGGTTTCTGCTCCTGCACCCCGCAGGGACTTAAACACACACTGCCACCAGCTTCTGGAGGGTGATGGGCCCTGCTGTGGACCAGGTCCGACCCGGATATCAGCTCTCCCACCAGGCAGGGACTTAAACACACACTGCAATCAGCTGCTGGAGGCTGCTGAGCTCTACTATAGACCAGGTCCGACCCAGGTTTCAGCTCTCCCACCAGGCAGTGACTTAAAGACACACTGCCATCAGCTGCTGGAGGCTGCTGAGCTCTTCTATAGACCAGGTCCGACCCAGGTTTCAGCTCTCACACCAGGCAGGGACTTAAACACACACTGCCATCAGCTGCTGGAGGCTGCTGAGCTCTGCTATAGACCAGGTCCGACCCAGGTTTCAGCTCTCCCACCAGGCAGGGACTTAAAGACACACTGCCATCAGCTGCTGGAGGCTGCCGAGCCCTGCTGCAGACCATGTCCGACCCAGGTTTCAGCTCTCCCACCAGGCAGGGACTTAGAGGCACGCTGCCATCAGCTTCTGGAGGCTGCTGAGCTCTGCCATAGACCAGGTCCGACCGAGGTTTCAGCTCTCCCACCCCGCAGGGACTTAAACACACACTGCCATCAGCTGCTGGAGGCTGCTGAGCTCTGCTATAGACCAGGTCCGACCCGGGATATAGCTCTCCCACCCCGCAGGGACTTAAACACACACTGCCATCAGCTGCTGGAGGCTGCTGAGCTCTTCTATAGACCAGGTCCGACCCAGGTTTCAGCTCTCCCACCCCGCAGGGACTTGAACACACACTGCCATCAGCTTCTGGAGGCTGCTGAGCTCTGCTATAGACCAGGTCCGACCCAGGTTTCTGCTCCTCCACCCCGCAGGGAATTAAAGACACACTGCCATCAGCTTCTGGATGGTGATGGGCCCTGCTGCAGACCAAGTCCGACCCGGGTTACAGCTCTCCCACCAGGCAGGGAATTAAACACACACTGCCATCAGCTGCTGGAGGCTGCTGAGCTCCGCTATAGACCAGGTCCGACCCGGGTTCCTGCTCCTGCACCCCGCAGGGACCAAAACACACACACTGCCATCAGCTTCTGGAGGCTGCTGAGCTCTTCTATAGACCAGGTCCGACCCAGGTTTCAGCTCTCCCACCAGGCAGGGACTTAAACACACACTGCCATCACCTTCTGCTGGCTGCTGAGCTCTGCTGCAGACCAGGTCCGACCCAGGTTTCAGCTCCTGCACCCCGCAGGGAACTAAACACACACTGCCGTCACCTTCTGCTGGCTGCTGAGCCCTGCTGCAGACCAGGTCCGACCCAGGTTTCAGCTCCTGCACCCCGCAGTGGATTAAAGACACACTGCCATCAGGTTCTGGAGGCTGCTGAGCTCTGCTGCAGACCAGGTCCGACCCAGGTTATGGCTCTCCCACCCCGCAGGGACTTAAACACACACCGCCGTCAGCTTCTGGATGGTGATGGGCCCTGCTGCAGACCAGGTCCGACCCACGTTTCAGCTCTCCCACCCCGCAGGGGATGAAACACACACTGCCATCAGCTTCTGGAGGCTGCTGAGCTCTGCTAAAGACCAGGTCCGACCCAGCTTTCAGCTCTCCCACCAGGCAGGGAGTTAAAGACACACTGTCATCGGCTTCTGGAGGGTGCTGAGCCCTGCTGCACACCAAGTCTGACCCAGGTTTCAGCTCATCCACCCCGCAGGGACCTAAACACACACTGCCATCAGCTTCTGAGTGGTAATGGGCCCTGCTGCAGACCAGGTCCGACCCAGGTTTCAGCTCCTCCACCCCGCCATCACCAGCTGGAGGCTGGCTGCTGCTCCTGCACCCTGCCATCAGCTGCTGGAGGCTTCTGTTCCTCCACCCCGCCATCAGCAGCTGGAGGCTGGCTGCTGGAGGCTGGCTGCTGCTCCTCCACCCCGCCATCACCAGCTGGAGGCTGGTTGCAGCTCCTGCACCCCGCCATCAGCTGCTGGAGGCTGCCTGCAGCCCCTGCACCCCGCCATCAGCTGCTGGAGGCTGGCTGCAGCTCCTGCACACCGCCATCAGCTGCTGGAGGCTGCCTGCAGCTCCTGCACCCCGCCATCAGCTGCTGGAGGCTGGCTGCTGCTCCTGCACCCCGCCAGCAGCTGCTGGAGGCTGGCTGCTGCTCCTCCACCCAACCATCAGCTGCTGGACGCTGGCTGCTGCTCCTGCACCCCGCCATCAGCTGCTGGAGGCTGGCTGCTGCTCCTCCACCACCCAACCATCAGCTGCTGGACGCTGGCTGCAGCTCCTCCACCCCGCCATCAGCTGCTGGTGGCTGGCTGCAGCTCCTTCACCCCGCCATCAGCTGCTGGTGGCTGGCTGCAGCTCCTTCACCCCGCCATCACCAGCTGGAGGCTGGCTGCTGCTCCTGCACCCCGCCATCAGCTGCTGGAGGCTGCCTGCAGCTCCTGCGCCCCGCCATCAGCTGCTGGAGGCTGGCTGCTGCTCCTGCACCCTGCCATCAGCTGTTCGAGGCTGGCTGCAGCTCCTCCACCCCACCATCACCAGCTGGAGGCTGGTTGCAGCTCCTGCACCCCGTCATCAGCAGCTGGAGGCTGCCTGCTGCTCCTGCACCCCGCCATCAGCTGCTGGAGGCTGCCTGCAGCTCCTGCACCCCGCCATCATTTGCTGGAGGCTGGCTGCAGCTCCTGCAACCCGCCATCAGCTGCTGGAGGCTGGCTGCTGCTCCTCCACCCCACCATGACCTGCTGGAGGCTGGCTGCAGCTCCTTCACACCGCCATCAGCTGATGGATGCTGGCTGAACGCTGGAGGCTGGCTGCTGCTCCCACACACCGCCATCAGCTCCTGGAGGCTGGCTGGCTGCTGGAGGCTGTCTGCTGCTGCTCCTCCACCCCGCCATCACCAGCTGGAGGCTGGCTGCTGGAGGCTGGCTGCAGCTCCTGCACCCCACCATCAGCTGCTGGAGGCTGGCTTCTGCTCCTCCACCCCGCCATCAGCTGCTGGGGGCTGGCTGCTGGAGGCTGGCTGCAGCTCCTCCACCCCGCCATCACCAGCTGGAGGCTGGTTGCAGCTCCTGCACCCCGCCATCAGCTGCTGGAGGCTGCCTGCTGCTCCTGCACCCCGCCATCAGCTGCTGGAGGCTGCCTGCACCTCCTGCACCCCGCCATCAGCTGCTGGAGGCTGGCTTCTGCTCCTCCACCCCGCCATCAGCTGATGGAGGCTGCCTGCTTCTCCACCCCGCCATCACTAGCTGGAGGCTGGCTGCTGGAGGCTGGCTGCAGCTCCTCCACCCCGCCATCAGCTGCTGGAGGCTGCCTGCAGCTCCTGCACCCCGCCATCACCAGCTGGAGGCTGGCTTCTGCTCCTCCACCCCGCCATCAGCTGATGGAGGCTGCCTGCTTCTCCACCCCGCCATCACTAGCTGGAGGCTGGCTGCTGGAGGCTGGCTGCAGCTCCTCCACCCCGCCATCAGCTGCTGGAGGCTGGCTGCTGCTCCTGCACCCCGCCATCAGCTGCTGGAGGCTGGCTGCTGCTCCTCCACCCAACCATCAGCTGCTGGACGCTGGCTGCAGCTCCTCCACCCCACCATCAGCTGCTGGACGCTGGCTGCAGCTCCTCCACCCCGCCATCAGCTGCTGGAGGCTGCCTGCAGCTCCTGCACCCCGCCATCAGCTGCTGGAGGCTGCCTGCAGCTCCTGCACCCCGCCATCACCAGCTGGAGGCTGGCTTCTGCTCCTCCACCCCGCCATCAGCTGATGGAGGCTGCCTGCTTCTCCACCCCGCCATCACTAGCTGGAGGCTGGCTGCTGGAGGCTGGCTGCTGCTCCTCCACCCAACCATCAGCTGCTGGACGCTGGCTGCAGCTCCTCCACCCCACCATCAGCTGCTGGACGCTGGCTGCAGCTCCTGCACCCCGCCATCAGCTGCTGGAGGCTGGCTTCTGCTCCTCCACCCCGCCATCAGCTGCTGGAGGCTGCCTGCTGCTCCTGCACCCCGCCATCAGCTGCTGGAGGCTGGCTGCTGCTCCTGCACCCCGCCATCAGCTGCTGGAGGCTGGCTGCTGGAGGCTGGCTGCAGCTCCTCCACCCCACCATCAGCTGCTGGACGCTGGCTGCAGCTCCTCCACCCCACCATCAGCTGCTGGACGCTGGCTGCAGCTCCTGCACCCCGCCATCAGCTGCTGGAGGCTGGCTTCTGCTCCTCCACCCCGCCATCAGCTGACGGAGGCTGCCTGCTTCTCCACCCCGCCATCACTAGCTGGAGGCTGGCTGCTGGAGGCTGGCTGCAGCTCCTCCACCCCACCATCAGCTGCTGGACGCTGGCTGCAGCTCCTGCACCCCGCCATCAGCTGCTGGAGGCTGGCTTCTGCTCCTCCACCCCGCCATCAGCTGACGGAGGCTGCCTGCTTCTCCACCCCGCCATCACTAGCTGGAGGCTGGCTGCTGGAGGCTGGCTGCAGCTCCTCCACCCCGCCATCAGCTGCTGGAGGCTGGCTGCTGCTCCTGCACCCCGCCATCAGCTGCTGGACGCTGGCTGCAGCTCCTCCACCCCGCCATCACCAGCTGGAGGCTGCCTGCTGCTCTTCCACCCCGCCATCAGCTGATGGACGCTGGCTGCAGCTCCTCCACCCCGCCATCAGCTGCTGGAGGCTGGCTGGCCGCTGGAGGCTGGCTGCTGCTCCCACACACCGCCATCAGCTGCTGGAGGCTGGCTGGCTGCTGGAGGCTGGCTGCTGCTGCTCCTCCTCCCCGCCATCACCAGCTGGAGGCTGGCTGCTGCTCCTACACCCCGCCATCAGCTGATGGAGGCTGCCTGCTCCTCCGCCCCGCCATCACCAGCTGGAGGCTGGCTGCTGGAGGCTGGCTGCAGCTCCTTCACCCCGCCATCACCAGCTGGAGGCTGGCTTCTGCTCCTGCACCCCGCCATCAGCTGCTGGAGGCTGGCTTCTGCTCCTCCACCCCGCCACCAGCTGCTGGAGGCTGGCTGCTGCTCCTGCACCCCGCCAGCAGCTGCTGGAGGCTGGCTGCTGCTCCTCCACCACCCAACCATCAGCTGCTGGACGCTGGCTGCAGCTCCTCCACCCCGCCATCAGCTGCTGGTGGCTGGCTGCTGCTCCTGCACCCCGCCATCAGCTGCTGGTGGCTGGCTGCAGCTCCTTCACCCCGCCATCACCAGCTGGAGGCTGGCTGCTGCTCCTGCACCCCGCCATCAGCTGCTGGAGGCTGGCTGCAGCTCCTCCACCCCACCATCAGCCGTTGGAGGCTGGCTGCTGCTCCTCCACCCTGACATCACCAGCTGGAGGCTTCTGTTCCTCCACCCCACCATCAGCAGCTGGAGGCTGGCTGCTTGAGGCTGGCTGCTGCTCCCCCACCCCGCCATCACCTGCTGGAGGCTTCTGCTC
>NW_027223057.1:303314-313314 GCF_043380555.1 Nothobranchius furzeri | reverse complement strand
CCGTGCCCCCTGGAGGTCTAAAGGATGACCAGTAGTTGTGGTTCTCGCCCCGGGACTTGGGTCAGAGTATAGCCCAAGTGGAGCACTTGTGTCGGACTAGGGAGGCTGTGCCGTGCCCCCTGGAGGTCTAAAGGATGACCAGTAGTTGTGGTTCTCGCCCCGGGTCGTGGGTCCGAGTATAGCCCAAGTGGAGCACTTGTGTCGGACTAGGGAGGCTGTGCCGTGCCCCCTGGAGGTCTAAAGGATGACCAGTAGTTGTGGTTCTCGCCCCGGGACTTGGGTCAGAGTATAGCCCAAGTGGAGCACTTGTGTCGGACTAGGGAGGCTGTGCCGTGCCCCCTGGAGGTCTAAAGGATGACCAGTAGTTGTGGTTCTCGCCCCGGGACTTGGGTCAGAGTTTAGCCCAAGTGGAGCACTTGTGTCGGTCTAGGGAGGCTGTGCCGGGCCCCCTGGAGGTCTAAAGGATGACCATTAGTTGTGGTTCTCGCCCCGGGACTTGGGTCAGAGTATAGCCCAAGTGGAGCACTTGTGTCGGCCTAGGGAGGCTGTGCCGGGCCCCACTGGAGGTCTAAAGGATGACCATTAGTTGTGGTTCTCGCCCCGGGACTTGGGTCAGAGTATAGCCCAAGTGGAGCACTTGTGTCGGACTAGGGAGGCTGTGCCGGGCCCCCTGGAGGTCTAAAGGATGACCAGTAGTTGTGGTTCTCGCCCCGGGACTTGGGTCCGAGTATAGCCCAAGTGGAGCACTTGTGTCGGACTAGGGAGGCTGTGCCGTGCCCCCTGGAGGTCTAAAGGATGACCAGTAGTTGTGGTTCTCACCCCGGGTCGTGGGTCCGAGTATAGCCCAAGTGGAGCACTTGTGTCGGACTAGGGAGGCTGTGCCGTGCCCCCTGGAGGTCTAAAGGATGACCAGTAGTTGTGGTTCTCACCCCGGGTCGTGGGTCCGAGTCTGGCCCGAGTAGAGCACTTTGGTCGGCTACCGGGGGGTGTGCCGTGCCCCCTGGAGGTCTAAAGGATGACCAGTAGTTGTGGTTCTCGCCCCGGGACTTGGGTCCGAGTATAGCCCAAGTGGAGCACTTGTGTCGGACTAGGGAGGCTGTGCCGTGCCCCCTGGAGGTCTAAAGGATGACCAGTAGTTGTGGTTCTCACCCCGGGTCGTGGGTCCGAGTATAGCCCAAGTGGAGCACTTGTGTCAGACTAGGGAGGCTGTGCCGTGCCCCCTGGAGGTCTAAAGGATGACCAGTAGTTGTGGTTCTCACCCCGGGTCGTGGGTCCGAGTCTGGCCCGAGTAGAGCACTTTGGTCGGCTACCGGGGGGTGTGCCGTGCCCCCTGGAGGTCTAAAGGATGACCAGTAGTTGTGGTTCTCGCCCCGGGACTTGGGTCAGAGAATAGCCCAAGTGGAGCACTTGTGTCGGACTAGGGAGGCTGTGCCGTGCCCCCTGGAGGTCTAAAGGATGACCAGTAGTTGTGGTTCTCGCCCCGGGACTTGGGTCAGAGTATAGCCCAAGTGGAGCACTTGTGTCGGACTAGGGAGGCTGTGCCGTGCCCCCTGGAGGTCTAAAGGATGACCAGTAGTTGTGGTTCTCGCCCCGGGTCGTGGGTCCGAGTATAGCCCAAGTGGAGCACTTGTGTCGGACTAGGGAGGCTGTGCCGTGCCCCCTGGAGGTCTAAAGGATGACCAGTAGTTGTGGTTCTCGCCCCGGGACTTGGGTCAGAGTATAGCCCAAGTGGAGCACTTGTGTCGGACTAGGGAGGCTGTGCCGTGCCCCCTGGAGGTCTAAAGGATGACCAGTAGTTGTGGTTCTCGCCCCGGGACTTGGGTCAGAGTTTAGCCCAAGTGGAGCACTTGTGTCGGTCTAGGGAGGCTGTGCCGGGCCCCCTGGAGGTCTAAAGGATGACCATTAGTTGTGGTTCTCGCCCCGGGACTTGGGTCAGAGTATAGCCCAAGTGGAGCACTTGTGTCGGCCTAGGGAGGCTGTGCCGGGCCCCACTGGAGGTCTAAAGGATGACCATTAGTTGTGGTTCTCGCCCCGGGACTTGGGTCAGAGTATAGCCCAAGTGGAGCACTTGTGTCGGACTAGGGAGGCTGTGCCGGGCCCCCTGGAGGTCTAAAGGATGACCAGTAGTTGTGGTTCTCGCCCCGGGACTTGGGTCCGAGTATAGCCCAAGTGGAGCACTTGTGTCGGACTAGGGAGGCTGTGCCGTGCCCCCTGGAGGTCTAAAGGATGACCAGTAGTTGTGGTTCTCACCCCGGGTCGTGGGTCCGAGTATAGCCCAAGTGGAGCACTTGTGTCGGACTAGGGAGGCTGTGCCGTGCCCCCTGGAGGTCTAAAGGATGACCAGTAGTTGTGGTTCTCACCCCGGGTCGTGGGTCCGAGTCTGGCCCGAGTAGAGCACTTTGGTCGGCTACCGGGGGGTGTGCCGTGCCCCCTGGAGGTCTAAAGGATGACCAGTAGTTGTGGTTCTCGCCCCGGGACTTGGGTCCGAGTATAGCCCAAGTGGAGCACTTGTGTCGGACTAGGGAGGCTGTGCCGTGCCCCCTGGAGGTCTAAAGGATGACCAGTAGTTGTGGTTCTCACCCCGGGTCGTGGGTCCGAGTATAGCCCAAGTGGAGCACTTGTGTCAGACTAGGGAGGCTGTGCCGTGCCCCCTGGAGGTCTAAAGGATGACCAGTAGTTGTGGTTCTCACCCCAGGTCGTGGATCCGAGTCTGGCCCGAGTAGAGCACTTTGGTCGGCTACCGGGGGGTGTGCCGTGCCCCCTGGAGGTCTAAAGGATGACCAGTAGTTGTGGTTCTCGCCCCGGGACTTGGGTCAGAGTATAGCCCAAGTGGAGCACTTGTGTCGGACTAGGGAGGCTGTGCCGTGCCCCCCGGAGGTCTAAAGGATGACCATGAGGTCAAAAGGATGACCAGTAGTTGTGGTTCTCGCCCCGGGACTTGGGTCAGAGTATAGCCCAAGTGGAGCACTTGTGTCGGCCTAGGGAGGCTGTGCCGGGCCCCCTGGAGGTCTAAAGGATGACCAGTAGTTGTGGTTCTCGCACCGGGACTTGGGTCAGAGTACAGCCAAAGTGGAGCACTTGTGTCGGTCTAGGGAGGCTGTGCCGGGCCCCCTGGAGGTCTAAAGGATGACCAGTAGTTGTGGTTCTCGCCCCGGGCCGTGGGTCTGAGTATGGCCCAAGTGGGGCACTTGCGTCGGACTGGGGAGGCTCTGCCGCGCCCCCTGGAGGTCAAAAGGATGACCAGTAGTTGTGGTTCTCACCCCGGGTCGTGGGTCCGAGTCTGGCCCGAGTAGATCACTTTGGTCGGCTACCGGGGGGTGTGCCGTGCCCCCTGGAGCCATGGGAGTGAGCTCCAGCAGACTGGTATTTTTCGGAGAACCAGGCCCACACTCCTCAGACTTTGTGCCCAGGGACAGGCCACCAAAATCGGCCGCGGCTCGTGCACTTTGCCCCTGCGTTTCTCCCAGAACCAGAGCCGGAAAAATCCCAAAATTGATGCCCAGAGATAGTCGACTCTGCCTGGAATAGATTGCCACCCAAACCCGCCAACTCACGCTGGTTTTCCGATGGCCTCACCTACTAACCCGAGCATGGTCATCGCTCGCACCTTCCAAAACCTCCAGGGGCGCAGGCACTTTTCATTTACTGGCCATAAGGCCGACCGCCTTAAGCGTTAAGCGATAAGCGAAAGGCTTAGTTTGGACTTAGTTTTTGGAGCGACGAGGTCGCCGTTTTGTCAATTCTGAACCGATTTTCACGCGGTTTTCGACTGCCTGCGCCTGGGGAGCCGCCCAGAAGCCCCAGGCAGTGTTCTGGGTGGACTTCCGGACCGGTCCGGACCCGGTACCGGCCGGGGGAACCGCACCACGCCTCTCGGGCGTTTCTACACCGATTTTCGCGGGGTTTTCGACTGCATAGACGGGGCCACCTGCTGCAGGGCCCGAGGGAGGGCCTGCCTGAGCTGGGTCCGACGCAGGGCCCGGTTCCTGGAGCCCGCTGGGGGGGGGGGGGGGGGGGGGGGGGTTCTCTAAGGCTCACGGCGGGCTGCTGAGGGGCCGGATCGGATGCAGACAGGCGCTCCTCTGCCCAGGTCTTTGCTCCCCTGCCCCACTAGGAATGGAAGACACACTGCCAACAGCTTCTGGAGGGTGATGGGCCCTGCTGCAGACCAGGTCCGACCCAGGTTTCAGCTATCCCACCCCGCAGGGACTTAAAGACACACTGCCATCAGCTTCTGGAGGCTGCTGAGCTCTACTATAGAGCAGGTCCGACCCAGGTTTCAGCTCCTGCAGCCCACTAGGACTTAAACACACACTGCCATCAGCGTCTGGATGGTGATGGGCCCTGCTGCAGACCAGGTCCGACCCAGGTATCAGCTCCTGCACCCCGCAGGGAATTGAAGACACACTGCCATCAGCTTCTGGAGGCTGCTGAGCTCTGCTATAGACCAGGTCCGACCCAGGTTTCAGCTCCTGCACCCCGCAGGGAACTAAACACACACTGCCATCTGCAACTGGAGGCTGCTGAGCCCTGCTGCAGACCAGGTCCGACCCAGGTTATGGCTCTCCCACCCCCCTGGGACTTAAACACACACAGCCATCAGCTTCTGGATGGTGATGGGCCCTGCTGCAGACCAGGTCCGACCCAGGTTTCTGCTCCTCAACCCCGCAGGGAATTAAAGACACACTGCCATCAGCTTCTGGAGGCTGCTGAGCTCCGCTGCAGGCCAGGTCCGACCCAGGTTACAGCTCTCCCACCCCGCAGGGAATTAAAGACACACTGCCATCAGCTTCTCGATGCTGCTGAGGCCTGCTATAGACCAGGTCCGACCCAGGTTTCTGCTCCTGCACCCCGCATGGACTTAAACCCACACTGCCATCGGATTCTGGAGGCTGCTGAGCCCTGATGCAGACCAGGTCCGACCCAAGTTTCAGCTCTCCCACCCCGCAGGGGATCAAACACACACTGCCATCAGCTGCTGGAGGCTGCTGAGCTCTGCTATAGACCAGGTCCGACCCAGGTTTCAGCTCTCCCACCAGGCAGGGACTTAAACACACACTGCCATCAGCTGCTGGAGGCTGCTGAGCTCTGCCATAGACCAGGTCCGACCCAGGTTTCAGCTCCTGCACCCCGCAGGGACTTAAACACACGCAGCCATCAGCTGCTGGAGGCTGCTGAGCTCTGCTATAGACCAGGTCCGACCCAGGTTTCAGCTCTCACACCAGGCAGGGACTTAAACACACACTGCCGTCAGCTTCTGGAGGCTGCTGAGCCCTGCTGCAGACCAGGTCCGACCCAGGTCTCAGCTCTCCCACCCCGCAGGGACTTAAACACACACTGATATCAGCTTCTGGAGGCTGCTGAGCTCTTCTATAGACCAGGTGCGACCCAGGTTTCTGCTCCTCCACCCCGCAGGGAACTAAACACACACTGCCATCAGCTTCTGGAGGCTGCTGAGCTCTGTTACAGACCAGGTCCGACCCAGGTTTCAGCTCTCCCACCAGGCAGGGTCTTAAAGACACACCGCCATCAGCGTCTGGAGGCTGCGGAGCTCTACTATAGACCAGGTCCGACCCAGGTTTCAGCTCCTCCACCCCGCCATAAGCTGCTGGAGGCTGGCTTCCGCTCCTCCACCCCGCCATCAGCTGCTGGGGGCTGGCTGGCTGCTGGAGGCTGGCTGCTGCTGCTGCTGCTCCTCCACCACGCCATCAGCAGCTGGAGGCTGCTGAGCTCTGCTATAGACCAGGTCCGACCCAGGTTTCAGCTCTCCCACCAGGCAGGGACTTAAACACACACTGCCATCAGCAACTGGAGGCTGCTGAGCTCTGCTGCAGACCAGGTCCGACCCAGCTTTCAGCTCCTGCACCCCGCAGGGACTTAAACACACACTGCCACCAGCTTCTGGAGGGTGATGGGCCCTGCTGTGGACCAGGTCCGACCCGGATATCAGCTCTCCCACCAGGCAGGGACTTAAACACACACTGCAATCAGCTGCTGGAGGCTGCTGAGCTCTTCTATAGACCAGGTCCGACCCAGGTTTCAGCTCTCCTACCAGGCAGGGACTTAAACACACACTGCCATCAGCTTCTGGAGGCTGCCGAGCCCTGCTGCAGACCATGTCCGACCCAGGTTTCAGCTCTCCCACCAGGCAGGGACTTAGAGGCACGCTGCCATCAGCTTCTGGAGGCTGCTGAGCTCTGCTATAGACCAGGTCCGACCCAGGTTTCAGCTCTCCCACCAGGCAGGGACTTAAACACACACTGCCATCAGCAACTGGAGGCTGCTGAGCTCTGCTGCAGACCAGGTCCGACCCAGCTTTCAGCTCCTGCACCCCGCAGGGACTTAAACACACACTGCCACCAGCTTCTGGAGGGTGATGGGCCCTGCTGTGGACCAGGTCCGACCCGGATATCAGCTCTCCCACCAGGCAGGGACTTAAACACACACTGCAATCAGCTGCTGGAGGCTGCTGAGCTCTTCTATAGACCAGGTCCGACCCAGGTTTCAGCTCTCCTACCAGGCAGGGACTTAAACACACACTGCCATCAGCTTCTGGAGGCTGCCGAGCCCTGCTGCAGACCATGTCCGACCCAGGTTTCAGCTCTCCCACCAGGCAGGGACTTAGAGGCACGCTGCCATCAGCTTCTGGAGGCTGCTGAGCTCTGCCATAGACCAGGTCCGACCCAGGTTTCAGCTCCTGCACCCCGCAGGGACTTAAACACACGCAGCCATCAGCTGCTGGAGGCTGCTGAGCTCTGCTATAGACCAGGTCCGACCCAGGTTTCAGCTCTCCCACCAGGCAGGGACTTAGAGGCACGCTGCCATCAGCTTCTGGAGGCTGCTGAGCTCTGCCATAGACCAGGTCCGACCCAGGTTTCAGCTCCTGCACCCCGCAGGGACTTAAACACACGCAGCCATCAGCTGCTGGAGGCTGCTGAGCTCTGCTATAGACCAGGTCCGACCCAGGTTTCAGCTCTCACACCAGGCAGGGACTTAAACACACACTGCCATCAGCTGCTGGAGGCTGCTGAGCTCTGCTATAGACCAGGTCCGACCCAGGTTTCTGCTCCTCCACCCCGCAGGGAATTAAAGACACACTGCCATCAGCTTCTGGATGGTGATGGGCCCTGCTGCAGACCAAGTCCGACCCGGGTTACAGCTCTCCCACCAGGCAGGGAATTAAACACACACTGCCATCAGCTTCTGCTGGCTGCTGAGCTCTGCTGCAGACCAGGTCCGACCCAGGTTTCAGCTCCTGCACCCCGCAGGGAACTAAACACACACTGCCATCACCTTCTGCTGGCTGCTGAGCCCTGCTGCAGACCAGGTCCGACCCAGGTTTCAGCTCCTGCACCCCGCAGTGGATTAAAGACACACTGCCATCAGGTTCTGGAGGCTGCTGAGCTCTGCTGCAGACCAGGTCCGACCCAGGTTATGGCTCTCCCACCCCGCAGGGACTTAAACACACACCGCCGTCAGCTTCTGGATGGTGATGGGCCCTGCTGCAGACCAGGTCCGACCCACGTTTCAGCTCTCCCACCCCGCAGGGGATGAAACACACACTGCCATCAGCTTCTGGAGGCTGCTGAGCTCTGCTAAAGACCAGGTCCGACCCAGCTTTCAGCTCTCCCACCAGGCAGGGAGTTAAAGACACACTGTCATCGGCTTCTGGAGGGTGCTGAGCCCTGCTGCACACCAAGTCTGACCCAGGTTTCAGCTCATCCACCCCGCAGGGACCTAAACACACACTGCCATCAGCTTCTGAGTGGTAATGGGCCCTGCTGCAGACCAGGTCCGACCCAGGTTTCAGCTCCTCCACCCCGCCATCACCAGCTGGAGGCTGGCTGCTGCTCCTGCACCCTGCCATCAGCTGCTGGAGGCTTCTGTTCCTCCACCCCGCCATCAGCAGCTGGAGGCTGGCTGCTGGAGGCTGGCTGCTGCTCCTCCACCCCGCCATCAGCTGCTGGAGGCTGGCTGCTGCTCCTGCACCCCGCCATCAGCTGCTGGAGGCTGGCTGCTGGAGGCTGGCTGCAGCTCCTCCACCCCACCATCAGCTGCTGGACGCTGGCTGCAGCTCCTGCACCCCGCCATCAGCTGCTGGAGGCTGGCTTCTGCTCCTCCACCCCGCCATCAGCTGATGGAGGCTGCCTGCTTCTCCACCCCGCCATCACTAGCTGGAGGCTGGCTGCTGGAGGCTGGCTGCAGCTCCTCCACCCCGCCATCAGCTGCTGGAGGCTGGCTGCTGCTCCTGCACCCCGCCATCAGCTGCTGGAGGCTGGCTGCTGCTCCTCCACCCAACCATCAGCTGCTGGACGCTGGCTGCAGCTCCTCCACCCCACCATCAGCTGCTGGACGCTGGCTGCAGCTCCTCCACCCCGCCATCAGCTGCTGGAGGCTGCCTGCAGCTCCTGCACCCCGCCATCAGCTGCTGGAGGCTGCCTGCAGCTCCTGCACCCCGCCATCACCAGCTGGAGGCTGGCTTCTGCTCCTACACCCCGCCATCAGCTGATGGAGGCTGCCTGCTTCTCCACCCCGCCATCACTAGCTGGAGGCTGGCTGCTGGAGGCTGGCTGCAGCTCCTCCACCCCACCATCAGCTGCTGGACGCTGGCTGCAGCTCCTGCACCCCGCCATCAGCTGCTGGAGGCTGCCTGCAGCTCCTGCACCCCGCCATCACCAGCTGGAGGCTGGCTTCTGCTCCTCCACCCCGCCATCAGCTGATGGAGGCTGCCTGCTTCTCCACCCCGCCATCACTAGCTGGAGGCTGGCTGCTGGAGGCTGGCTGCAGCTCCTCCACCCCGCCATCAGCTGCTGGAGGCTGGCTGCTGCTCCTCCACCCAACCATCAGCTGCTGGACGCTGGCTGCAGCTCCTCCACCCCACCATCAGCTGCTGGACGCTGGCTGCAGCTCCTCCACCCCACCATCAGCTGCTGGACGCTGGCTGCAGCTCCTCCACCCCGCCATCACCAGCTGGAGGCTGCCTGCTGCTCCTCCACCCCGCCATCAGCTGATGGACGCTGGCTGCAGCTCCTCCACCCCGCCATCTGCTGCTGGAGGCTGGCTGGCCGCTGGAGGCTGGCTGCTGCTCCCACACACCGCCATCAGCTGCTGGAGGCTGGCTGGCTGCTGGAGGCTGGCTGCTGCTGCTCCTCCTCCCCGCCATCACCAGCTGGAGGCTGGCTGCTGCTCCTACACCCCGCCATCAGCTGATGGAGGCTGCCTGCTCCTCCGCCCCGCCATCACCAGCTGGAGGCTGGCTGCTGGAGGCTGGCTGCAGCTCCTTCACCCCGCCATCACCAGCTGGAGGCTGGCTTCTGCTCCTGCACCCCGCCATCAGCTGCTGGAGGCTGGCTTCTGCTCCTCCACCCCGCCACCAGCTGCTGGAGGCTGGCTGCTGCTCCTGCACCCCGCCATCAGCTGCTGGAGGCTTCTGTTCCTCCACCCCGCCATCAGCAGCTGGAGGCTGGCTGCTGGAGGCTGGCTGCTGCTCCTCCACCCCGCCATCAGCTGATGGACGCTGGCTGCAGCTCCTCCACCCCGCCATCACCAGCTGGAGGCTGCCTGCTGCTCCTCCACCCCGCCATCAGCTGCTGGAGGCTGGCTGCTGCTCCTGCACCCTGCCATCAGCTGCTGGAGGCTGGCTGCTGCTCCTCCACCCCACCATGACCTGCTGGAGGCTGGCTGCAGCTCCTCCACCCCGCCATCAGCTGCTGGAGGCTGGCTGCAGCTCCTCCACCCCACCATCAGCCGTTGGAGGCTGGCTGCTGCTCCTCCACCCTGACATCACCAGCTGGAGGCTTCTGTTCCTCCACCCCACCATCAGCAGCTGGAGGCTGGCTGCTTGAGGCTGGCTGCTGCTCCCCCACCCCGCCATCACCTGCTGGAGGCTTCTGCTCCTCCACACCGCCACCAGCTGCCTGTGGTGAACCGCTGACGACCAGCCCAGGCCCACGTCTCACCTCTCCCTGCCCGCCCTGGATGCACAACCACCCACCAAGGC
>NW_027223057.1:283314-293314 GCF_043380555.1 Nothobranchius furzeri | reverse complement strand
GGGACTTTGAAAATTTTCCTGCACTCATGGTCATCCTACGAGGACACTTTGAAAATAAACACGACACTCTGGTCATCCTGTGGAGAGAGGACAAGAGGGTGGATCACGGTGGGACTGCCGTGACCCTAAGCTGCTATTGAGGCATCAACCTGGGATGAGCTGGGGTCTGACATCCCCCTGTTGCCATGGAGGTCTAAAGGATGACCATTAGTTGTGGTTCTCGCCCCGGGACTTGGGTCAGAGTACAGCCGAAGTGGAGCACTTGTGTCGGACTAGGGAGGCTGTGCCGTGCCCCCTGGAGGTCTAAAGGATGACCAGTAGTTGTGGTTCTCGCCCCGGGACTTGGGTCAGAGTATAGCCCAAGTGGAGCACTTGTGTCGGCCTAGGGAGGCTCTGCCGTGCCCCATGGAGGTCTAAAGGATGACCATGAGGTCAAAAGGATGACCAGTAGTTGTGGTTCTCGCCCCGGGACTTGGGTCAGAGTATAGCCCAAGTGGAGCACTTGTGTCGGACTAGGGAGGCTGTGCCGTGCCCCCTGGAGGTCTAAAGGATGACCAGTAGTTGTGGTTCTCGCCCCGGGACTTGGGTCAGAGTATAGCCCAAGTGGAGCACTTGGGTCGGACTAGGGAGGCTGTGTCGTGCCCCCTGGAGGTCTAAAGGATGACCAGTAGTTGTGGTTCTCGCCCCGGGACTTGGGTCAGAGAATAGCCCAAGTGGAGCACTTGTGTCGGACTAGGGAGGCTGTGCCGTGCCCCCTGGAGGTCTAAAGGATGACCAGTAGTTGTGGTTCTCGCCCCGGGACTTGGGTCAGAGTATAGCCCAAGTGGAGCACTTGTGTCGGACTAGGGAGGCTGTGCCGTGCCCCCTGGAGGTCTAAAGGATGACCAGTAGTTGTGGTTCTCGCCCCGGGTCGTGGGTCCGAGTATAGCCCAAGTGGAGCACTTGTGTCGGACTAGGGAGGCTGTGCCGTGCCCCCTGGAGGTCTAAAGGATGACCAGTAGTTGTGGTTCTCGCCCCGGGACTTGGGTCAGAGTATAGCCCAAGTGGAGCACTTGTGTCGGACTAGGGAGGCTGTGCCGTGCCCCCTGGAGGTCTAAAGGATGACCAGTAGTTGTGGTTCTCGCCCCGGGACTTGGGTCAGAGTTTAGCCCAAGTGGAGCACTTGTGTCGGTCTAGGGAGGCTGTGCCGGGCCCCCTGGAGGTCTAAAGGATGACCATTAGTTGTGGTTCTCGCCCCGGGACTTGGGTCAGAGTATAGCCCAAGTGGAGCACTTGTGTCGGCCTAGGGAGGCTGTGCCGGGCCCCACTGGAGGTCTAAAGGATGACCATTAGTTGTGGTTCTCGCCCCGGGACTTGGGTCAGAGTATAGCCCAAGTGGAGCACTTGTGTCGGACTAGGGAGGCTGTGCCGGGCCCCCTGGAGGTCTAAAGGATGACCAGTAGTTGTGGTTCTCGCCCCGGGACTTGGGTCCGAGTATAGCCCAAGTGGAGCACTTGTGTCGGACTAGGGAGGCTGTGCCGTGCCCCCTGGAGGTCTAAAGGATGACCAGTAGTTGTGGTTCTCACCCCGGGTCGTGGGTCCGAGTATAGCCCAAGTGGAGCACTTGTGTCGGACTAGGGAGGCTGTGCCGTGCCCCCTGGAGGTCTAAAGGATGACCAGTAGTTGTGGTTCTCACCCCGGGTCGTGGGTCCGAGTCTGGCCCGAGTAGAGCACTTTGGTCGGCTACCGGGGGGTGTGCCGTGCCCCCTGGAGGTCTAAAGGATGACCAGTAGTTGTGGTTCTCGCCCCGGGACTTGGGTCCGAGTATAGCCCAAGTGGAGCACTTGTGTCGGACTAGGGAGGCTGTGCCGTGCCCCCTGGAGGTCTAAAGGATGACCAGTAGTTGTGGTTCTCACCCCGGGTCGTGGGTCCGAGTATAGCCCAAGTGGAGCACTTGTGTCAGACTAGGGAGGCTGTGCCGTGCCCCCTGGAGGTCTAAAGGATGACCAGTAGTTGTGGTTCTCACCCCGGGTCGTGGGTCCGAGTCTGGCCCGAGTAGAGCACTTTGGTCGGCTACCGGGGGGTGTGCCGTGCCCCCTGGAGGTCTAAAGGATGACCAGTAGTTGTGGTTCTCGCCCCGGGACTTGGGTCAGAGAATAGCCCAAGTGGAGCACTTGTGTCGGACTAGGGAGGCTGTGCCGTGCCCCCTGGAGGTCTAAAGGATGACCAGTAGTTGTGGTTCTCGCCCCGGGACTTGGGTCAGAGTATAGCCCAAGTGGAGCACTTGTGTCGGACTAGGGAGGCTGTGCCGTGCCCCCTGGAGGTCTAAAGGATGACCAGTAGTTGTGGTTCTCGCCCCGGGTCGTGGGTCCGAGTATAGCCCAAGTGGAGCACTTGTGTCGGACTAGGGAGGCTGTGCCGTGCCCCCTGGAGGTCTAAAGGATGACCAGTAGTTGTGGTTCTCGCCCCGGGACTTGGGTCAGAGTATAGCCCAAGTGGAGCACTTGTGTCGGACTAGGGAGGCTGTGCCGTGCCCCCTGGAGGTCTAAAGGATGACCAGTAGTTGTGGTTCTCGCCCCGGGACTTGGGTCAGAGTTTAGCCCAAGTGGAGCACTTGTGTCGGTCTAGGGAGGCTGTGCCGGGCCCCCTGGAGGTCTAAAGGATGACCATTAGTTGTGGTTCTCGCCCCGGGACTTGGGTCAGAGTATAGCCCAAGTGGAGCACTTGTGTCGGCCTAGGGAGGCTGTGCCGGGCCCCACTGGAGGTCTAAAGGATGACCATTAGTTGTGGTTCTCGCCCCGGGACTTGGGTCAGAGTATAGCCCAAGTGGAGCACTTGTGTCGGACTAGGGAGGCTGTGCCGGGCCCCCTGGAGGTCTAAAGGATGACCAGTAGTTGTGGTTCTCGCCCCGGGACTTGGGTCCGAGTATAGCCCAAGTGGAGCACTTGTGTCGGACTAGGGAGGCTGTGCCGTGCCCCCTGGAGGTCTAAAGGATGACCAGTAGTTGTGGTTCTCACCCCGGGTCGTGGGTCCGAGTATAGCCCAAGTGGAGCACTTGTGTCGGACTAGGGAGGCTGTGCCGTGCCCCCTGGAGGTCTAAAGGATGACCAGTAGTTGTGGTTCTCACCCCGGGTCGTGGGTCCGAGTCTGGCCCGAGTAGAGCACTTTGGTCGGCTACCGGGGGGTGTGCCGTGCCCCCTGGAGGTCTAAAGGATGACCAGTAGTTGTGGTTCTCGCCCCGGGACTTGGGTCCGAGTATAGCCCAAGTGGAGCACTTGTGTCGGACTAGGGAGGCTGTGCCGTGCCCCCTGGAGGTCTAAAGGATGACCAGTAGTTGTGGTTCTCACCCCGGGTCGTGGGTCCGAGTATAGCCCAAGTGGAGCACTTGTGTCAGACTAGGGAGGCTGTGCCGTGCCCCCTGGAGGTCTAAAGGATGACCAGTAGTTGTGGTTCTCACCCCAGGTCGTGGATCCGAGTCTGGCCCGAGTAGAGCACTTTGGTCGGCTACCGGGGGGTGTGCCGTGCCCCCTGGAGGTCTAAAGGATGACCAGTAGTTGTGGTTCTCGCCCCGGGACTTGGGTCAGAGTATAGCCCAAGTGGAGCACTTGTGTCGGACTAGGGAGGCTGTGCCGTGCCCCCCGGAGGTCTAAAGGATGACCATGAGGTCAAAAGGATGACCAGTAGTTGTGGTTCTCGCCCCGGGACTTGGGTCAGAGTATAGCCCAAGTGGAGCACTTGTGTCGGCCTAGGGAGGCTGTGCCGGGCCCCCTGGAGGTCTAAAGGATGACCAGTAGTTGTGGTTCTCGCACCGGGACTTGGGTCAGAGTACAGCCAAAGTGGAGCACTTGTGTCGGTCTAGGGAGGCTGTGCCGGGCCCCCTGGAGGTCTAAAGGATGACCAGTAGTTGTGGTTCTCGCCCCGGGCCGTGGGTCTGAGTATGGCCCAAGTGGGGCACTTGCGTCGGACTGGGGAGGCTCTGCCGCGCCCCCTGGAGGTCAAAAGGATGACCAGTAGTTGTGGTTCTCACCCCGGGTCGTGGGTCCGAGTCTGGCCCGAGTAGATCACTTTGGTCGGCTACCGGGGGGTGTGCCGTGCCCCCTGGAGCCATGGGAGTGAGCTCCAGCAGACTGGTATTTTTCGGAGAACCAGGCCCACACTCCTCAGACTTTGTGCCCAGGGACAGGCCACCAAAATCGGCCGCGGCTCGTGCACTTTGCCCCTGCGTTTCTCCCAGAACCAGAGCCGGAAAAATCCCAAAATTGATGCCCAGAGATAGTCGACTCTGCCTGGAATAGATTGCCACCCAAACCCGCCAACTCACGCTGGTTTTCCGATGGCCTCACCTACTAACCCGAGCATGGTCATCGCTCGCACCTTCCAAAACCTCCAGGGGCGCAGGCACTTTTCATTTACTGGCCATAAGGCCGACCGCCTTAAGCGTTAAGCGATAAGCGAAAGGCTTAGTTTGGACTTAGTTTTTGGAGCGACGAGGTCGCCGTTTTGTCAATTCTGAACCGATTTTCACGCGGTTTTCGACTGCCTGCGCCTGGGGAGCCGCCCAGAAGCCCCAGGCAGTGTTCTGGGTGGACTTCCGGACCGGTCCGGACCCGGTACCGGCCGGGGGAACCGCACCACGCCTCTCGGGCGTTTCTACACCGATTTTCGCGGGGTTTTCGACTGCATAGACGGGGCCACCTGCTGCAGGGCCCGAGGGAGGGCCTGCCTGAGCTGGGTCCGACGCAGGGCCCGGTTCCTGGAGCCCGCTGGGGGGGGGGGGGGGGGGGGGGGGGTTCTCTAAGGCTCACGGCGGGCTGCTGAGGGGCCGGATCGGATGCAGACAGGCGCTCCTCTGCCCAGGTCTTTGCTCCCCTGCCCCACTAGGAATGGAAGACACACTGCCAACAGCTTCTGGAGGGTGATGGGCCCTGCTGCAGACCAGGTCCGACCCAGGTTTCAGCTATCCCACCCCGCAGGGACTTAAAGACACACTGCCATCAGCTTCTGGAGGCTGCTGAGCTCTACTATAGAGCAGGTCCGACCCAGGTTTCAGCTCCTGCAGCCCACTAGGACTTAAACACACACTGCCATCAGCGTCTGGATGGTGATGGGCCCTGCTGCAGACCAGGTCCGACCCAGGTATCAGCTCCTGCACCCCGCAGGGAATTGAAGACACACTGCCATCAGCTTCTGGAGGCTGCTGAGCTCTGCTATAGACCAGGTCCGACCCAGGTTTCAGCTCCTGCACCCCGCAGGGAACTAAACACACACTGCCATCTGCAACTGGAGGCTGCTGAGCCCTGCTGCAGACCAGGTCCGACCCAGGTTATGGCTCTCCCACCCCCCTGGGACTTAAACACACACAGCCATCAGCTTCTGGATGGTGATGGGCCCTGCTGCAGACCAGGTCCGACCCAGGTTTCTGCTCCTCAACCCCGCAGGGAATTAAAGACACACTGCCATCAGCTTCTGGAGGCTGCTGAGCTCCGCTGCAGGCCAGGTCCGACCCAGGTTACAGCTCTCCCACCCCGCAGGGAATTAAAGACACACTGCCATCAGCTTCTCGATGCTGCTGAGGCCTGCTATAGACCAGGTCCGACCCAGGTTTCTGCTCCTGCACCCCGCATGGACTTAAACCCACACTGCCATCGGATTCTGGAGGCTGCTGAGCCCTGATGCAGACCAGGTCCGACCCAAGTTTCAGCTCTCCCACCCCGCAGGGGATCAAACACACACTGCCATCAGCTGCTGGAGGCTGCTGAGCTCTGCTATAGACCAGGTCCGACCCAGGTTTCAGCTCTCCCACCAGGCAGGGACTTAAACACACACTGCCATCAGCTGCTGGAGGCTGCTGAGCTCTGCCATAGACCAGGTCCGACCCAGGTTTCAGCTCCTGCACCCCGCAGGGACTTAAACACACGCAGCCATCAGCTGCTGGAGGCTGCTGAGCTCTGCTATAGACCAGGTCCGACCCAGGTTTCAGCTCTCACACCAGGCAGGGACTTAAACACACACTGCCGTCAGCTTCTGGAGGCTGCTGAGCCCTGCTGCAGACCAGGTCCGACCCAGGTCTCAGCTCTCCCACCCCGCAGGGACTTAAACACACACTGATATCAGCTTCTGGAGGCTGCTGAGCTCTTCTATAGACCAGGTGCGACCCAGGTTTCTGCTCCTCCACCCCGCAGGGAACTAAACACACACTGCCATCAGCTTCTGGAGGCTGCTGAGCTCTGTTACAGACCAGGTCCGACCCAGGTTTCAGCTCTCCCACCAGGCAGGGTCTTAAAGACACACCGCCATCAGCGTCTGGAGGCTGCGGAGCTCTACTATAGACCAGGTCCGACCCAGGTTTCAGCTCCTCCACCCCGCCATAAGCTGCTGGAGGCTGGCTTCCGCTCCTCCACCCCGCCATCAGCTGCTGGGGGCTGGCTGGCTGCTGGAGGCTGGCTGCTGCTGCTGCTGCTCCTCCACCACGCCATCAGCAGCTGGAGGCTGCTGAGCTCTGCTATAGACCAGGTCCGACCCAGGTTTCAGCTCTCCCACCAGGCAGGGACTTAAACACACACTGCCATCAGCAACTGGAGGCTGCTGAGCTCTGCTGCAGACCAGGTCCGACCCAGCTTTCAGCTCCTGCACCCCGCAGGGACTTAAACACACACTGCCACCAGCTTCTGGAGGGTGATGGGCCCTGCTGTGGACCAGGTCCGACCCGGATATCAGCTCTCCCACCAGGCAGGGACTTAAACACACACTGCAATCAGCTGCTGGAGGCTGCTGAGCTCTTCTATAGACCAGGTCCGACCCAGGTTTCAGCTCTCCTACCAGGCAGGGACTTAAACACACACTGCCATCAGCTTCTGGAGGCTGCCGAGCCCTGCTGCAGACCATGTCCGACCCAGGTTTCAGCTCTCCCACCAGGCAGGGACTTAGAGGCACGCTGCCATCAGCTTCTGGAGGCTGCTGAGCTCTGCTATAGACCAGGTCCGACCCAGGTTTCAGCTCTCCCACCAGGCAGGGACTTAAACACACACTGCCATCAGCAACTGGAGGCTGCTGAGCTCTGCTGCAGACCAGGTCCGACCCAGCTTTCAGCTCCTGCACCCCGCAGGGACTTAAACACACACTGCCACCAGCTTCTGGAGGGTGATGGGCCCTGCTGTGGACCAGGTCCGACCCGGATATCAGCTCTCCCACCAGGCAGGGACTTAAACACACACTGCAATCAGCTGCTGGAGGCTGCTGAGCTCTTCTATAGACCAGGTCCGACCCAGGTTTCAGCTCTCCTACCAGGCAGGGACTTAAACACACACTGCCATCAGCTTCTGGAGGCTGCCGAGCCCTGCTGCAGACCATGTCCGACCCAGGTTTCAGCTCTCCCACCAGGCAGGGACTTAGAGGCACGCTGCCATCAGCTTCTGGAGGCTGCTGAGCTCTGCCATAGACCAGGTCCGACCCAGGTTTCAGCTCCTGCACCCCGCAGGGACTTAAACACACGCAGCCATCAGCTGCTGGAGGCTGCTGAGCTCTGCTATAGACCAGGTCCGACCCAGGTTTCAGCTCTCCCACCAGGCAGGGACTTAGAGGCACGCTGCCATCAGCTTCTGGAGGCTGCTGAGCTCTGCCATAGACCAGGTCCGACCCAGGTTTCAGCTCCTGCACCCCGCAGGGACTTAAACACACGCAGCCATCAGCTGCTGGAGGCTGCTGAGCTCTGCTATAGACCAGGTCCGACCCAGGTTTCAGCTCTCACACCAGGCAGGGACTTAAACACACACTGCCATCAGCTGCTGGAGGCTGCTGAGCTCTGCTATAGACCAGGTCCGACCCAGGTTTCTGCTCCTCCACCCCGCAGGGAATTAAAGACACACTGCCATCAGCTTCTGGATGGTGATGGGCCCTGCTGCAGACCAAGTCCGACCCGGGTTACAGCTCTCCCACCAGGCAGGGAATTAAACACACACTGCCATCAGCTTCTGCTGGCTGCTGAGCTCTGCTGCAGACCAGGTCCGACCCAGGTTTCAGCTCCTGCACCCCGCAGGGAACTAAACACACACTGCCATCACCTTCTGCTGGCTGCTGAGCCCTGCTGCAGACCAGGTCCGACCCAGGTTTCAGCTCCTGCACCCCGCAGTGGATTAAAGACACACTGCCATCAGGTTCTGGAGGCTGCTGAGCTCTGCTGCAGACCAGGTCCGACCCAGGTTATGGCTCTCCCACCCCGCAGGGACTTAAACACACACCGCCGTCAGCTTCTGGATGGTGATGGGCCCTGCTGCAGACCAGGTCCGACCCACGTTTCAGCTCTCCCACCCCGCAGGGGATGAAACACACACTGCCATCAGCTTCTGGAGGCTGCTGAGCTCTGCTAAAGACCAGGTCCGACCCAGCTTTCAGCTCTCCCACCAGGCAGGGAGTTAAAGACACACTGTCATCGGCTTCTGGAGGGTGCTGAGCCCTGCTGCACACCAAGTCTGACCCAGGTTTCAGCTCATCCACCCCGCAGGGACCTAAACACACACTGCCATCAGCTTCTGAGTGGTAATGGGCCCTGCTGCAGACCAGGTCCGACCCAGGTTTCAGCTCCTCCACCCCGCCATCACCAGCTGGAGGCTGGCTGCTGCTCCTGCACCCTGCCATCAGCTGCTGGAGGCTTCTGTTCCTCCACCCCGCCATCAGCAGCTGGAGGCTGGCTGCTGGAGGCTGGCTGCTGCTCCTCCACCCCGCCATCAGCTGCTGGAGGCTGGCTGCTGCTCCTGCACCCCGCCATCAGCTGCTGGAGGCTGGCTGCTGGAGGCTGGCTGCAGCTCCTCCACCCCACCATCAGCTGCTGGACGCTGGCTGCAGCTCCTGCACCCCGCCATCAGCTGCTGGAGGCTGGCTTCTGCTCCTCCACCCCGCCATCAGCTGATGGAGGCTGCCTGCTTCTCCACCCCGCCATCACTAGCTGGAGGCTGGCTGCTGGAGGCTGGCTGCAGCTCCTCCACCCCGCCATCAGCTGCTGGAGGCTGGCTGCTGCTCCTGCACCCCGCCATCAGCTGCTGGAGGCTGGCTGCTGCTCCTCCACCCAACCATCAGCTGCTGGACGCTGGCTGCAGCTCCTCCACCCCACCATCAGCTGCTGGACGCTGGCTGCAGCTCCTCCACCCCGCCATCAGCTGCTGGAGGCTGCCTGCAGCTCCTGCACCCCGCCATCAGCTGCTGGAGGCTGCCTGCAGCTCCTGCACCCCGCCATCACCAGCTGGAGGCTGGCTTCTGCTCCTACACCCCGCCATCAGCTGATGGAGGCTGCCTGCTTCTCCACCCCGCCATCACTAGCTGGAGGCTGGCTGCTGGAGGCTGGCTGCAGCTCCTCCACCCCACCATCAGCTGCTGGACGCTGGCTGCAGCTCCTGCACCCCGCCATCAGCTGCTGGAGGCTGCCTGCAGCTCCTGCACCCCGCCATCACCAGCTGGAGGCTGGCTTCTGCTCCTCCACCCCGCCATCAGCTGATGGAGGCTGCCTGCTTCTCCACCCCGCCATCACTAGCTGGAGGCTGGCTGCTGGAGGCTGGCTGCAGCTCCTCCACCCCGCCATCAGCTGCTGGAGGCTGGCTGCTGCTCCTCCACCCAACCATCAGCTGCTGGACGCTGGCTGCAGCTCCTCCACCCCACCATCAGCTGCTGGACGCTGGCTGCAGCTCCTCCACCCCACCATCAGCTGCTGGACGCTGGCTGCAGCTCCTCCACCCCGCCATCACCAGCTGGAGGCTGCCTGCTGCTCCTCCACCCCGCCATCAGCTGATGGACGCTGGCTGCAGCTCCTCCACCCCGCCATCTGCTGCTGGAGGCTGGCTGGCCGCTGGAGGCTGGCTGCTGCTCCCACACACCGCCATCAGCTGCTGGAGGCTGGCTGGCTGCTGGAGGCTGGCTGCTGCTGCTCCTCCTCCCCGCCATCACCAGCTGGAGGCTGGCTGCTGCTCCTACACCCCGCCATCAGCTGATGGAGGCTGCCTGCTCCTCCGCCCCGCCATCACCAGCTGGAGGC
>NW_027223057.1:263314-270814 GCF_043380555.1 Nothobranchius furzeri | reverse complement strand
CTAAAGGATGACCAGTAGTTGTGGTTCTCGCCCCGGGACTTGGGTCCGAGTATAGCCCAAGTGGAGCACTTGTGTCGGACTAGGGAGGCTGTGCCGTGCCCCCTGGAGGTCTAAAGGATGACCAGTAGTTGTGGTTCTCACCCCGGGTCGTGGGTCCGAGTATAGCCCAAGTGGAGCACTTGTGTCAGACTAGGGAGGCTGTGCCGTGCCCCCTGGAGGTCTAAAGGATGACCAGTAGTTGTGGTTCTCACCCCGGGTCGTGGGTCCGAGTCTGGCCCGAGTAGAGCACTTTGGTCGGCTACCGGGGGGTGTGCCGTGCCCCCTGGAGGTCTAAAGGATGACCAGTAGTTGTGGTTCTCGCCCCGGGACTTGGGTCAGAGAATAGCCCAAGTGGAGCACTTGTGTCGGACTAGGGAGGCTGTGCCGTGCCCCCTGGAGGTCTAAAGGATGACCAGTAGTTGTGGTTCTCGCCCCGGGACTTGGGTCAGAGTATAGCCCAAGTGGAGCACTTGTGTCGGACTAGGGAGGCTGTGCCGTGCCCCCTGGAGGTCTAAAGGATGACCAGTAGTTGTGGTTCTCGCCCCGGGTCGTGGGTCCGAGTATAGCCCAAGTGGAGCACTTGTGTCGGACTAGGGAGGCTGTGCCGTGCCCCCTGGAGGTCTAAAGGATGACCAGTAGTTGTGGTTCTCGCCCCGGGACTTGGGTCAGAGTATAGCCCAAGTGGAGCACTTGTGTCGGACTAGGGAGGCTGTGCCGTGCCCCCTGGAGGTCTAAAGGATGACCAGTAGTTGTGGTTCTCGCCCCGGGACTTGGGTCAGAGTTTAGCCCAAGTGGAGCACTTGTGTCGGTCTAGGGAGGCTGTGCCGGGCCCCCTGGAGGTCTAAAGGATGACCATTAGTTGTGGTTCTCGCCCCGGGACTTGGGTCAGAGTATAGCCCAAGTGGAGCACTTGTGTCGGCCTAGGGAGGCTGTGCCGGGCCCCACTGGAGGTCTAAAGGATGACCATTAGTTGTGGTTCTCGCCCCGGGACTTGGGTCAGAGTATAGCCCAAGTGGAGCACTTGTGTCGGACTAGGGAGGCTGTGCCGGGCCCCCTGGAGGTCTAAAGGATGACCAGTAGTTGTGGTTCTCGCCCCGGGACTTGGGTCCGAGTATAGCCCAAGTGGAGCACTTGTGTCGGACTAGGGAGGCTGTGCCGTGCCCCCTGGAGGTCTAAAGGATGACCAGTAGTTGTGGTTCTCACCCCGGGTCGTGGGTCCGAGTATAGCCCAAGTGGAGCACTTGTGTCGGACTAGGGAGGCTGTGCCGTGCCCCCTGGAGGTCTAAAGGATGACCAGTAGTTGTGGTTCTCACCCCGGGTCGTGGGTCCGAGTCTGGCCCGAGTAGAGCACTTTGGTCGGCTACCGGGGGGTGTGCCGTGCCCCCTGGAGGTCTAAAGGATGACCAGTAGTTGTGGTTCTCGCCCCGGGACTTGGGTCCGAGTATAGCCCAAGTGGAGCACTTGTGTCGGACTAGGGAGGCTGTGCCGTGCCCCCTGGAGGTCTAAAGGATGACCAGTAGTTGTGGTTCTCACCCCGGGTCGTGGGTCCGAGTATAGCCCAAGTGGAGCACTTGTGTCAGACTAGGGAGGCTGTGCCGTGCCCCCTGGAGGTCTAAAGGATGACCAGTAGTTGTGGTTCTCACCCCAGGTCGTGGATCCGAGTCTGGCCCGAGTAGAGCACTTTGGTCGGCTACCGGGGGGTGTGCCGTGCCCCCTGGAGGTCTAAAGGATGACCAGTAGTTGTGGTTCTCGCCCCGGGACTTGGGTCAGAGTATAGCCCAAGTGGAGCACTTGTGTCGGACTAGGGAGGCTGTGCCGTGCCCCCCGGAGGTCTAAAGGATGACCATGAGGTCAAAAGGATGACCAGTAGTTGTGGTTCTCGCCCCGGGACTTGGGTCAGAGTATAGCCCAAGTGGAGCACTTGTGTCGGCCTAGGGAGGCTGTGCCGGGCCCCCTGGAGGTCTAAAGGATGACCAGTAGTTGTGGTTCTCGCACCGGGACTTGGGTCAGAGTACAGCCAAAGTGGAGCACTTGTGTCGGTCTAGGGAGGCTGTGCCGGGCCCCCTGGAGGTCTAAAGGATGACCAGTAGTTGTGGTTCTCGCCCCGGGCCGTGGGTCTGAGTATGGCCCAAGTGGGGCACTTGCGTCGGACTGGGGAGGCTCTGCCGCGCCCCCTGGAGGTCAAAAGGATGACCAGTAGTTGTGGTTCTCACCCCGGGTCGTGGGTCCGAGTCTGGCCCGAGTAGATCACTTTGGTCGGCTACCGGGGGGTGTGCCGTGCCCCCTGGAGCCATGGGAGTGAGCTCCAGCAGACTGGTATTTTTCGGAGAACCAGGCCCACACTCCTCAGACTTTGTGCCCAGGGACAGGCCACCAAAATCGGCCGCGGCTCGTGCACTTTGCCCCTGCGTTTCTCCCAGAACCAGAGCCGGAAAAATCCCAAAATTGATGCCCAGAGATAGTCGACTCTGCCTGGAATAGATTGCCACCCAAACCCGCCAACTCACGCTGGTTTTCCGATGGCCTCACCTACTAACCCGAGCATGGTCATCGCTCGCACCTTCCAAAACCTCCAGGGGCGCAGGCACTTTTCATTTACTGGCCATAAGGCCGACCGCCTTAAGCGTTAAGCGATAAGCGAAAGGCTTAGTTTGGACTTAGTTTTTGGAGCGACGAGGTCGCCGTTTTGTCAATTCTGAACCGATTTTCACGCGGTTTTCGACTGCCTGCGCCTGGGGAGCCGCCCAGAAGCCCCAGGCAGTGTTCTGGGTGGACTTCCGGACCGGTCCGGACCCGGTACCGGCCGGGGGAACCGCACCACGCCTCTCGGGCGTTTCTACACCGATTTTCGCGGGGTTTTCGACTGCATAGACGGGGCCACCTGCTGCAGGGCCCGAGGGAGGGCCTGCCTGAGCTGGGTCCGACGCAGGGCCCGGTTCCTGGAGCCCGCTGGGGGGGGGGGGGGGGGGGGGGGTTCTCTAAGGCTCACGGCGGGCTGCTGAGGGGCCGGATCGGATGCAGACAGGCGCTCCTCTGCCCAGGTCTTTGCTCCCCTGCCCCACTAGGAATGGAAGACACACTGCCAACAGCTTCTGGAGGGTGATGGGCCCTGCTGCAGACCAGGTCCGACCCAGGTTTCAGCTATCCCACCCCGCAGGGACTTAAAGACACACTGCCATCAGCTTCTGGAGGCTGCTGAGCTCTACTATAGAGCAGGTCCGACCCAGGTTTCAGCTCCTGCAGCCCACTAGGACTTAAACACACACTGCCATCAGCGTCTGGATGGTGATGGGCCCTGCTGCAGACCAGGTCCGACCCAGGTATCAGCTCCTGCACCCCGCAGGGAATTGAAGACACACTGCCATCAGCTTCTGGAGGCTGCTGAGCTCTGCTATAGACCAGGTCCGACCCAGGTTTCAGCTCCTGCACCCCGCAGGGAACTAAACACACACTGCCATCTGCAACTGGAGGCTGCTGAGCCCTGCTGCAGACCAGGTCCGACCCAGGTTATGGCTCTCCCACCCCCCTGGGACTTAAACACACACAGCCATCAGCTTCTGGATGGTGATGGGCCCTGCTGCAGACCAGGTCCGACCCAGGTTTCTGCTCCTCAACCCCGCAGGGAATTAAAGACACACTGCCATCAGCTTCTGGAGGCTGCTGAGCTCCGCTGCAGGCCAGGTCCGACCCAGGTTACAGCTCTCCCACCCCGCAGGGAATTAAAGACACACTGCCATCAGCTTCTCGATGCTGCTGAGGCCTGCTATAGACCAGGTCCGACCCAGGTTTCTGCTCCTGCACCCCGCATGGACTTAAACCCACACTGCCATCGGATTCTGGAGGCTGCTGAGCCCTGATGCAGACCAGGTCCGACCCAAGTTTCAGCTCTCCCACCCCGCAGGGGATCAAACACACACTGCCATCAGCTGCTGGAGGCTGCTGAGCTCTGCTATAGACCAGGTCCGACCCAGGTTTCAGCTCTCCCACCAGGCAGGGACTTAAACACA
Organism: Nothobranchius furzeri; assembly: GCF_043380555.1. Taxonomy (NCBI): domain Eukaryota; kingdom Metazoa; phylum Chordata; class Actinopteri; order Cyprinodontiformes; family Nothobranchiidae; genus Nothobranchius; species Nothobranchius furzeri. The sequence goes on along the minus strand of NW_027223057.1, from coordinate 266,768 downwards.
CACTGCCATCAGCTGCTGGAGGCTGCTGAGCTCTGCCATAGACCAGGTCCGACCCAGGTTTCAGCTCCTGCACCCCGCAGGGACTTAAACACACGCAGCCATCAGCTGCTGGAGGCTGCTGAGCTCTGCTATAGACCAGGTCCGACCCAGGTTTCAGCTCTCACACCAGGCAGGGACTTAAACACACACTGCCGTCAGCTTCTGGAGGCTACTGAGCCCTGCTGCAGACCAGGTCCGACCCAGGTCTCAGCTCTCCCACCCCGCAGGGACTTAAACACACACTGATATCAGCTTCTGGAGGCTGCTGAGCTCTTCTATAGACCAGGTGCGACCCAGGTTTCTGCTCCTCCACCCCGCAGGGAACTAAACACACACTGCCATCAGCTTCTGGAGGCTGCTGAGCTCTGTTACAGACCAGGTCCGACCCAGGTTTCAGCTCTCCCACCAGGCAGGGTCTTAAAGACACACCGCCATCAGCGTCTGGAGGCTGCGGAGCTCTACTATAGACCAGGTCCGACCCAGGTTTCAGCTCCTCCACCCCGCCATAAGCTGCTGGAGGCTGGCTTCCGCTCCTCCACCCCGCCATCAGCTGCTGGGGGCTGGCTGGCTGCTGGAGGCTGGCTGCTGCTGCTGCTGCTCCTCCACCACGCCATCAGCAGCTGGAGGCTGCTGAGCTCTGCTATAGACCAGGTCCGACCCAGGTTTCAGCTCTCCCACCAGGCAGGGACTTAAACACACACTGCCATCAGCAACTGGAGGCTGCTGAGCTCTGCTGCAGACCAGGTCCGACCCAGCTTTCAGCTCCTGCACCCCGCAGGGACTTAAACACACACTGCCACCAGCTTCTGGAGGGTGATGGGCCCTGCTGTGGACCAGGTCCGACCCGGATATCAGCTCTCCCACCAGGCAGGGACTTAAACACACACTGCAATCAGCTGCTGGAGGCTGCTGAGCTCTTCTATAGACCAGGTCCGACCCAGGTTTCAGCTCTCCTACCAGGCAGGGACTTAAACACACACTGCCATCAGCTTCTGGAGGCTGCCGAGCCCTGCTGCAGACCATGTCCGACCCAGGTTTCAGCTCTCCCACCAGGCAGGGACTTAGAGGCACGCTGCCATCAGCTTCTGGAGGCTGCTGAGCTCTGCCATAGACCAGGTCCGACCCAGGTTTCAGCTCCTGCACCCCGCAGGGACTTAAACACACGCAGCCATCAGCTGCTGGAGGCTGCTGAGCTCTGCTATAGACCAGGTCCGACCCAGGTTTCAGCTCTCCCACCAGGCAGGGACTTAGAGGCACGCTGCCATCAGCTTCTGGAGGCTGCTGAGCTCTGCCATAGACCAGGTCCGACCCAGGTTTCAGCTCCTGCACCCCGCAGGGACTTAAACACACGCAGCCATCAGCTGCTGGAGGCTGCTGAGCTCTGCTATAGACCAGGTCCGACCCAGGTTTCAGCTCTCACACCAGGCAGGGACTTAAACACACACTGCCATCAGCTGCTGGAGGCTGCTGAGCTCTGCTATAGACCAGGTCCGACCCAGGTTTCTGCTCCTCCACCCCGCAGGGAATTAAAGACACACTGCCATCAGCTTCTGGATGGTGATGGGCCCTGCTGCAGACCAAGTCCGACCCGGGTTACAGCTCTCCCACCAGGCAGGGAATTAAACACACACTGCCATCAGCTTCTGCTGGCTGCTGAGCTCTGCTGCAGACCAGGTCCGACCCAGGTTTCAGCTCCTGCACCCCGCAGGGAACTAAACACACACTGCCATCACCTTCTGCTGGCTGCTGAGCCCTGCTGCAGACCAGGTCCGACCCAGGTTTCAGCTCCTGCACCCCGCAGTGGATTAAAGACACACTGCCATCAGGTTCTGGAGGCTGCTGAGCTCTGCTGCAGACCAGGTCCGACCCAGGTTATGGCTCTCCCACCCCGCAGGGACTTAAACACACACCGCCGTCAGCTTCTGGATGGTGATGGGCCCTGCTGCAGACCAGGTCCGACCCACGTTTCAGCTCTCCCACCCCGCAGGGGATGAAACACACACTGCCATCAGCTTCTGGAGGCTGCTGAGCTCTGCTAAAGACCAGGTCCGACCCAGCTTTCAGCTCTCCCACCAGGCAGGGAGTTAAAGACACACTGTCATCGGCTTCTGGAGGGTGCTGAGCCCTGCTGCACACCAAGTCTGACCCAGGTTTCAGCTCATCCACCCCGCAGGGACCTAAACACACACTGCCATCAGCTTCTGAGTGGTAATGGGCCCTGCTGCAGACCAGGTCCGACCCAGGTTTCAGCTCCTCCACCCCGCCATCACCAGCTGGAGGCTGGCTGCTGCTCCTGCACCCTGCCATCAGCTGCTGGAGGCTTCTGTTCCTCCACCCCGCCATCAGCAGCTGGAGGCTGGCTGCTGGAGGCTGGCTGCTGCTCCTCCACCCCGCCATCAGCTGCTGGAGGCTGGCTGCTGCTCCTGCACCCCGCCATCAGCTGCTGGAGGCTGGCTGCTGGAGGCTGGCTGCAGCTCCTCCACCCCACCATCAGCTGCTGGACGCTGGCTGCAGCTCCTGCACCCCGCCATCAGCTGCTGGAGGCTGGCTTCTGCTCCTCCACCCCGCCATCAGCTGATGGAGGCTGCCTGCTTCTCCACCCCGCCATCACTAGCTGGAGGCTGGCTGCTGGAGGCTGGCTGCAGCTCCTCCACCCCGCCATCAGCTGCTGGAGGCTGGCTGCTGCTCCTGCACCCCGCCATCAGCTGCTGGAGGCTGGCTGCTGCTCCTCCACCCAACCATCAGCTGCTGGACGCTGGCTGCAGCTCCTCCACCCCACCATCAGCTGCTGGACGCTGGCTGCAGCTCCTCCACCCCGCCATCAGCTGCTGGAGGCTGCCTGCAGCTCCTGCACCCCGCCATCAGCTGCTGGAGGCTGCCTGCAGCTCCTGCACCCCGCCATCACCAGCTGGAGGCTGGCTTCTGCTCCTACACCCCGCCATCAGCTGATGGAGGCTGCCTGCTTCTCCACCCCGCCATCACTAGCTGGAGGCTGGCTGCTGGAGGCTGGCTGCAGCTCCTCCACCCCACCATCAGCTGCTGGACGCTGGCTGCAGCTCCTGCACCCCGCCATCAGCTGCTGGAGGCTGCCTGCAGCTCCTGCACCCCGCCATCACCAGCTGGAGGCTGGCTTCTGCTCCTCCACCCCGCCATCAGCTGATGGAGGCTGCCTGCTTCTCCACCCCGCCATCACTAGCTGGAGGCTGGCTGCTGGAGGCTGGCTGCAGCTCCTCCACCCCGCCATCAGCTGCTGGAGGCTGGCTGCTGCTCCTCCACCCAACCATCAGCTGCTGGACGCTGGCTGCAGCTCCTCCACCCCACCATCAGCTGCTGGACGCTGGCTGCAGCTCCTCCACCCCACCATCAGCTGCTGGACGCTGGCTGCAGCTCCTCCACCCCGCCATCACCAGCTGGA
>NW_027223057.1:243314-250814 GCF_043380555.1 Nothobranchius furzeri | reverse complement strand
ATAGCCCAAGTGGAGCACTTGTGTCGGACTAGGGAGGCTGTGCCGTGCCCCCTGGAGGTCTAAAGGATGACCAGTAGTTGTGGTTCTCACCCCGGGTCGTGGGTCCGAGTATAGCCCAAGTGGAGCACTTGTGTCGGACTAGGGAGGCTGTGCCGTGCCCCCTGGAGGTCTAAAGGATGACCAGTAGTTGTGGTTCTCACCCCGGGTCGTGGGTCCGAGTCTGGCCCGAGTAGAGCACTTTGGTCGGCTACCGGGGGGTGTGCCGTGCCCCCTGGAGGTCTAAAGGATGACCAGTAGTTGTGGTTCTCGCCCCGGGACTTGGGTCCGAGTATAGCCCAAGTGGAGCACTTTTGTCGGACTAGGGAGGCTGTGCCGTGCCCCCTGGAGGTCTAAAGGATGACCAGTAGTTGTGGTTCTCACCCCGGGTCGTGGGTCCGAGTATAGCCCAAGTGGAGCACTTGTGTCAGACTAGGGAGGCTGTGCCGTGCCCCCTGGAGGTCTAAAGGATGACCAGTAGTTGTGGTTCTCACCCCGGGTCGTGGGTCCGAGTCTGGCCCGAGTAGAGCACTTTGGTCGGCTACCGGGGGGTGTGCCGTGCCCCCTGGAGGTCTAAAGGATGACCAGTAGTTGTGGTTCTCGCCCCGGGACTTGGGTCAGAGAATAGCCCAAGTGGAGCACTTGTGTCGGACTAGGGAGGCTGTGCCGTGCCCCCTGGAGGTCTAAAGGATGACCAGTAGTTGTGGTTCTCGCCCCGGGACTTGGGTCAGAGTATAGCCCAAGTGGAGCACTTGTGTCGGACTAGGGAGGCTGTGCCGTGCCCCCTGGAGGTCTAAAGGATGACCAGTAGTTGTGGTTCTCGCCCCGGGTCGTGGGTCCGAGTATAGCCCAAGTGGAGCACTTGTGTCGGACTAGGGAGGCTGTGCCGTGCCCCCTGGAGGTCTAAAGGATGACCAGTAGTTGTGGTTCTCGCCCCGGGACTTGGGTCAGAGTATAGCCCAAGTGGAGCACTTGTGTCGGACTAGGGAGGCTGTGCCGTGCCCCCTGGAGGTCTAAAGGATGACCAGTAGTTGTGGTTCTCGCCCCGGGACTTGGGTCAGAGTTTAGCCCAAGTGGAGCACTTGTGTCGGTCTAGGGAGGCTGTGCCGGGCCCCCTGGAGGTCTAAAGGATGACCATTAGTTGTGGTTCTCGCCCCGGGACTTGGGTCAGAGTATAGCCCAAGTGGAGCACTTGTGTCGGCCTAGGGAGGCTGTGCCGGGCCCCACTGGAGGTCTAAAGGATGACCATTAGTTGTGGTTCTCGCCCCGGGACTTGGGTCAGAGTATAGCCCAAGTGGAGCACTTGTGTCGGACTAGGGAGGCTGTGCCGGGCCCCCTGGAGGTCTAAAGGATGACCAGTAGTTGTGGTTCTCGCCCCGGGACTTGGGTCCGAGTATAGCCCAAGTGGAGCACTTGTGTCGGACTAGGGAGGCTGTGCCGTGCCCCCTGGAGGTCTAAAGGATGACCAGTAGTTGTGGTTCTCACCCCGGGTCGTGGGTCCGAGTATAGCCCAAGTGGAGCACTTGTGTCGGACTAGGGAGGCTGTGCCGTGCCCCCTGGAGGTCTAAAGGATGACCAGTAGTTGTGGTTCTCACCCCGGGTCGTGGGTCCGAGTCTGGCCCGAGTAGAGCACTTTGGTCGGCTACCGGGGGGTGTGCCGTGCCCCCTGGAGGTCTAAAGGATGACCAGTAGTTGTGGTTCTCGCCCCGGGACTTGGGTCCGAGTATAGCCCAAGTGGAGCACTTGTGTCGGACTAGGGAGGCTGTGCCGTGCCCCCTGGAGGTCTAAAGGATGACCAGTAGTTGTGGTTCTCACCCCGGGTCGTGGGTCCGAGTATAGCCCAAGTGGAGCACTTGTGTCAGACTAGGGAGGCTGTGCCGTGCCCCCTGGAGGTCTAAAGGATGACCAGTAGTTGTGGTTCTCACCCCAGGTCGTGGATCCGAGTCTGGCCCGAGTAGAGCACTTTGGTCGGCTACCGGGGGGTGTGCCGTGCCCCCTGGAGGTCTAAAGGATGACCAGTAGTTGTGGTTCTCGCCCCGGGACTTGGGTCAGAGTATAGCCCAAGTGGAGCACTTGTGTCGGACTAGGGAGGCTGTGCCGTGCCCCCCGGAGGTCTAAAGGATGACCATGAGGTCAAAAGGATGACCAGTAGTTGTGGTTCTCGCCCCGGGACTTGGGTCAGAGTATAGCCCAAGTGGAGCACTTGTGTCGGCCTAGGGAGGCTGTGCCGGGCCCCCTGGAGGTCTAAAGGATGACCAGTAGTTGTGGTTCTCGCACCGGGACTTGGGTCAGAGTACAGCCAAAGTGGAGCACTTGTGTCGGTCTAGGGAGGCTGTGCCGGGCCCCCTGGAGGTCTAAAGGATGACCAGTAGTTGTGGTTCTCGCCCCGGGCCGTGGGTCTGAGTATGGCCCAAGTGGGGCACTTGCGTCGGACTGGGGAGGCTCTGCCGCGCCCCCTGGAGGTCAAAAGGATGACCAGTAGTTGTGGTTCTCACCCCGGGTCGTGGGTCCGAGTCTGGCCCGAGTAGATCACTTTGGTCGGCTACCGGGGGGTGTGCCGTGCCCCCTGGAGCCATGGGAGTGAGCTCCAGCAGACTGGTATTTTTCGGAGAACCAGGCCCACACTCCTCAGACTTTGTGCCCAGGGACAGGCCACCAAAATCGGCCGCGGCTCGTGCACTTTGCCCCTGCGTTTCTCCCAGAACCAGAGCCGGAAAAATCCCAAAATTGATGCCCAGAGATAGTCGACTCTGCCTGGAATAGATTGCCACCCAAACCCGCCAACTCACGCTGGTTTTCCGATGGCCTCACCTACTAACCCGAGCATGGTCATCGCTCGCACCTTCCAAAACCTCCAGGGGCGCAGGCACTTTTCATTTACTGGCCATAAGGCCGACCGCCTTAAGCGTTAAGCGATAAGCGAAAGGCTTAGTTTGGACTTAGTTTTTGGAGCGACGAGGTCGCCGTTTTGTCAATTCTGAACCGATTTTCACGCGGTTTTCGACTGCCTGCGCCTGGGGAGCCGCCCAGAAGCCCCAGGCAGTGTTCTGGGTGGACTTCCGGACCGGTCCGGACCCGGTACCGGCCGGGGGAACCGCACCACGCCTCTCGGGCGTTTCTACACCGATTTTCGCGGGGTTTTCGACTGCATAGACGGGGCCACCTGCTGCAGGGCCCGAGGGAGGGCCTGCCTGAGCTGGGTCCGACGCAGGGCCCGGTTCCTGGAGCCCGCTGGGGGGGGGGGGGGGGGGGGGGTTCTCTAAGGCTCACGGCGGGCTGCTGAGGGGCCGGATCGGATGCAGACAGGCGCTCCTCTGCCCAGGTCTTTGCTCCCCTGCCCCACTAGGAATGGAAGACACACTGCCAACAGCTTCTGGAGGGTGATGGGCCCTGCTGCAGACCAGGTCCGACCCAGGTTTCAGCTATCCCACCCCGCAGGGACTTAAAGACACACTGCCATCAGCTTCTGGAGGCTGCTGAGCTCTACTATAGAGCAGGTCCGACCCAGGTTTCAGCTCCTGCAGCCCACTAGGACTTAAACACACACTGCCATCAGCGTCTGGATGGTGATGGGCCCTGCTGCAGACCAGGTCCGACCCAGGTATCAGCTCCTGCACCCCGCAGGGAATTGAAGACACACTGCCATCAGCTTCTGGAGGCTGCTGAGCTCTGCTATAGACCAGGTCCGACCCAGGTTTCAGCTCCTGCACCCCGCAGGGAACTAAACACACACTGCCATCTGCAACTGGAGGCTGCTGAGCCCTGCTGCAGACCAGGTCCGACCCAGGTTATGGCTCTCCCACCCCCCTGGGACTTAAACACACACAGCCATCAGCTTCTGGATGGTGATGGGCCCTGCTGCAGACCAGGTCCGACCCAGGTTTCTGCTCCTCAACCCCGCAGGGAATTAAAGACACACTGCCATCAGCTTCTGGAGGCTGCTGAGCTCCGCTGCAGGCCAGGTCCGACCCAGGTTACAGCTCTCCCACCCCGCAGGGAATTAAAGACACACTGCCATCAGCTTCTCGATGCTGCTGAGGCCTGCTATAGACCAGGTCCGACCCAGGTTTCTGCTCCTGCACCCCGCATGGACTTAAACCCACACTGCCATCGGATTCTGGAGGCTGCTGAGCCCTGATGCAGACCAGGTCCGACCCAAGTTTCAGCTCTCCCACCCCGCAGGGGATCAAACACACACTGCCATCAGCTGCTGGAGGCTGCTGAGCTCTGCTATAGACCAGGTCCGACCCAGGTTTCAGCTCTCCCACCAGGCAGGGACTTAAACACACACTGCCATCAGCTGCTGGAGGCTGCTGAGCTCTGCCATAGACCAGGTCCGACCCAGGTTTCAGCTCCTGCACCCCGCAGGGACTTAAACACACGCAGCCATCAGCTGCTGGAGGCTGCTGAGCTCTGCTATAGACCAGGTCCGACCCAGGTTTCAGCTCTCACACCAGGCAGGGACTTAAACACACACTGCCGTCAGCTTCTGGAGGCTGCTGAGCCCTGCTGCAGACCAGGTCCGACCCAGGTCTCAGCTCTCCCACCCCGCAGGGACTTAAACACACACTGATATCAGCTTCTGGAGGCTGCTGAGCTCTTCTATAGACCAGGTGCGACCCAGGTTTCTGCTCCTCCACCCCGCAGGGAACTAAACACACACTGCCATCAGCTTCTGGAGGCTGCTGAGCTCTGTTACAGACCAGGTCCGACCCAGGTTTCAGCTCTCCCACCAGGCAGGGTCTTAAAGACACACCGCCATCAGCGTCTGGAGGCTGCGGAGCTCTACTATAGACCAGGTCCGACCCAGGTTTCAGCTCCTCCACCCCGCCATAAGCTGCTGGAGGCTGGCTTCCGCTCCTCCACCCCGCCATCAGCTGCTGGGGGCTGGCTGGCTGCTGGAGGCTGGCTGCTGCTGCTGCTGCTCCTCCACCACGCCATCAGCAGCTGGAGGCTGCTGAGCTCTGCTATAGACCAGGTCCGACCCAGGTTTCAGCTCTCCCACCAGGCAGGGACTTAAACACACACTGCCATCAGCAACTGGAGGCTGCTGAGCTCTGCTGCAGACCAGGTCCGACCCAGCTTTCAGCTCCTGCACCCCGCAGGGACTTAAACACACACTGCCACCAGCTTCTGGAGGGTGATGGGCCCTGCTGTGGACCAGGTCCGACCCGGATATCAGCTCTCCCACCAGGCAGGGACTTAAACACACACTGCAATCAGCTGCTGGAGGCTGCTGAGCTCTTCTATAGACCAGGTCCGACCCAGGTTTCAGCTCTCCTACCAGGCAGGGACTTAAACACACACTGCCATCAGCTTCTGGAGGCTGCCGAGCCCTGCTGCAGACCATGTCCGACCCAGGTTTCAGCTCTCCCACCAGGCAGGGACTTAGAGGCACGCTGCCATCAGCTTCTGGAGGCTGCTGAGCTCTGCCATAGACCAGGTCCGACCCAGGTTTCAGCTCCTGCACCCCGCAGGGACTTAAACACACGCAGCCATCAGCTGCTGGAGGCTGCTGAGCTCTGCTATAGACCAGGTCCGACCCAGGTTTCAGCTCTCCCACCAGGCAGGGACTTAGAGGCACGCTGCCATCAGCTTCTGGAGGCTGCTGAGCTCTGCCATAGACCAGGTCCGACCCAGGTTTCAGCTCCTGCACCCCGCAGGGACTTAAACACACGCAGCCATCAGCTGCTGGAGGCTGCTGAGCTCTGCTATAGACCAGGTCCGACCCAGGTTTCAGCTCTCACACCAGGCAGGGACTTAAACACACACTGCCATCAGCTGCTGGAGGCTGCTGAGCTCTGCTATAGACCAGGTCCGACCCAGGTTTCTGCTCCTCCACCCCGCAGGGAATTAAAGACACACTGCCATCAGCTTCTGGATGGTGATGGGCCCTGCTGCAGACCAAGTCCGACCCGGGTTACAGCTCTCCCACCAGGCAGGGAATTAAACACACACTGCCATCAGCTTCTGCTGGCTGCTGAGCTCTGCTGCAGACCAGGTCCGACCCAGGTTTCAGCTCCTGCACCCCGCAGGGAACTAAACACACACTGCCATCACCTTCTGCTGGCTGCTGAGCCCTGCTGCAGACCAGGTCCGACCCAGGTTTCAGCTCCTGCACCCCGCAGTGGATTAAAGACACACTGCCATCAGGTTCTGGAGGCTGCTGAGCTCTGCTGCAGACCAGGTCCGACCCAGGTTATGGCTCTCCCACCCCGCAGGGACTTAAACACACACCGCCGTCAGCTTCTGGATGGTGATGGGCCCTGCTGCAGACCAGGTCCGACCCACGTTTCAGCTCTCCCACCCCGCAGGGGATGAAACACACACTGCCATCAGCTTCTGGAGGCTGCTGAGCTCTGCTAAAGACCAGGTCCGACCCAGCTTTCAGCTCTCCCACCAGGCAGGGAGTTAAAGACACACTGTCATCGGCTTCTGGAGGGTGCTGAGCCCTGCTGCACACCAAGTCTGACCCAGGTTTCAGCTCATCCACCCCGCAGGGACCTAAACACACACTGCCATCAGCTTCTGAGTGGTAATGGGCCCTGCTGCAGACCAGGTCCGACCCAGGTTTCAGCTCCTCCACCCCGCCATCACCAGCTGGAGGCTGGCTGCTGCTCCTGCACCCTGCCATCAGCTGCTGGAGGCTTCTGTTCCTCCACCCCGCCATCAGCAGCTGGAGGCTGGCTGCTGGAGGCTGGCTGCTGCTCCTCCACCCCGCCATCAGCTGCTGGAGGCTGGCTGCTGCTCCTGCACCCCGCCATCAGCTGCTGGAGGCTGGCTGCTGGAGGCTGGCTGCAGCTCCTCCACCCCACCATCAGCTGCTGGACGCTGGCTGCAGCTCCTGCACCCCGCCATCAGCTGCTGGAGGCTGGCTTCTGCTCCTCCACCCCGCCATCAGCTGATGGAGGCTGCCTGCTTCTCCACCCCGCCATCACTAGCTGGAGGCTGGCTGCTGGAGGCTGGCTGCAGCTCCTCCACCCCGCCATCAGCTGCTGGAGGCTGGCTGCTGCTCCTGCACCCCGCCATCAGCTGCTGGAGGCTGGCTGCTGCTCCTCCACCCAACCATCAGCTGCTGGACGCTGGCTGCAGCTCCTCCACCCCACCATCAGCTGCTGGACGCTGGCTGCAGCTCCTCCACCCCGCCATCAGCTGCTGGAGGCTGCCTGCAGCTCCTGCACCCCGCCATCAGCTGCTGGAGGCTGCCTGCAGCTCCTGCACCCCGCCATCACCAGCTGGAGGCTGGCTTCTGCTCCTACACCCCGCCATCAGCTGATGGAGGCTGCCTGCTTCTCCACCCCGCCATCACTAGCTGGAGGCTGGCTGCTGGAGGCTGGCTGCAGCTCCTCCACCCCACCATCAGCTGCTGGACGCTGGCTGCAGCTCCTGCACCCCGCCATCAGCTGCTGGAGGCTGCCTGCAGCTCCTGCACCCCGCCATCACCAGCTGGAGGCTGGCTTCTGC
>NW_027223057.1:213314-230814 GCF_043380555.1 Nothobranchius furzeri | reverse complement strand
TGAGGTCTAAAGGATGACCAGTAGTTGTGGTTCTCGCCCCGGGACTTGGGTCATAGTATAGCCCAAGTGGGACACTTGTGTCGGACTAGGGAGGCTCTGCCGTGCCCCCTTGAGGTCTAAAGGATGACCATGAGGTCAAAAGGATGACCAGTAGTTGTGGTTCTCGCCCCGGGACTTGGGTCAGAGTATGGCCCAAGTGGTGCACTTGTGTCGGTCTAGGGAGGCTGTGCCGGTCCCCCTGGAGGTCTAAAGGATGACCAGTAGTTGTGGTTCTCGCCCCGGGACTTGGGTCAGAGTATAGCCCAAGTGGAGCACTTGTGTCGGACTAGGGAGGCTGTGCCGGGCCCCCTGGAGGTCTAAAGGATGACCAGTAGTTGTGGTTCTCACCCCGGGTCGTGGGTCCGAGTCTGGCCCGAGTAGAGCACTTTGGTCGGCTACCGGGGGGTGTGCCGTGCCCCCTGGAGGTCTAAAGGATGACCAGTAGTTGTGGTTCTCGCCCCGGGACTTGGGTCAGAGTATAGCCCAAGTGGAGCACTTGTGTCGGCCTAGGGAGGCTGTGCCGGGCCCCCTGGAGATCTAAAGGATGACCATGAGGTCAAAAGGATGACCAGTAGTTGTGGTTCTCGCCCCGGGACTTGGGTCAGAGTATAGCCCAAGTGGAGCACTTGTGTCGGCCTAGGGAGGCTGTGCCGGGCCCCCTGGAGGTCTAAAGGATGACCAGTAGTTGTGGTTCTCGCACCGGGACTTGGGTCAGAGTACAGCCCAAGTGGAGCACTTGTGTCGGTCTAGGGAGGCTGTGCCGGGCCCCCTGGAGGTCTAAAGGATGACCATGAGGTCAAAAGGATCACCAGTAGTTGTGGTTCTCGCCCCGGGACTTGGGTCAGAGTATAGCCCAAGTGGAGCACTTGTGTCGGACTAGGGAGGCTGTGCCGTGCCCCCTGGAGGTCTAAAGGATGACCAGTAGTTGTGGTTCTCGCCCCGGGACTTGGGTCAGAGTATAGCCCAAGTGGAGCACTTGTGTCGGCCTAGGGAGGCTGTGCCGGGCCCCCTGGAGGTCTAAAGGATGACCATGAGGTCAAAAGGATGACCAGTAGTTGTGGTTCTCGCCCCGGGACTTGGGTCAGAGTATAGCCCAAGTGGAGCACTTGTGTCGGACTAGGGAGGCTGTGCCGTGCCCCCTGGAGGTCTAAAGGATGACCAGTAGTTGTGGTTCTCGCCCCGGGACTTGGGTCAGAGTATAGCCCAAGTGGAGCACTTGTGTCGGACTAGGGAGGCTGTGCCGTGCCCCCTGGAGGTCTAAAGGATGACCAGTAGTTGTGGTTCTCGCCCCGGGACTTGGGTCATAGTATAGCCCAAGTGGAGCACTTGGGTCGGACTAGGGAGGCTGTGTCGTGCCCCCTGGAGGTCTAAAGGATGACCAGTAGTTGTGGTTCTCGCCCCGGGACTTGGGTCAGAGAATAGCCCAAGTGGGACACTTGTGTCGGACTAGGGAGGCTCTGCCGTGCCCCCTGGAGGTCTAAAGGATGACCAGTAGTTGTGGTTCTCGCCCCGGGACTTGGGTCAGAGTATAGCCCAAGTGGAGCACTTGTGTCGGACTAGGGAGGCTGTGCCGTGCCCCCTGGAGGTCTAAAGGATGACCATTAGTTGTGGTTCTCGCCCCGGGACTTGGGTCAGAGTACAGCCCAAGTGGAGCACTTGCGTCGGACTAGGGAGGCTGTGCCGGGCCCCCTGGAGGTCTAAAGGATGACCAGTAGTTGTGGTTCTCGCCCCGGGCCGTGGGTCTGAGTATGGCCCAAGTGGGACACTTGTGTCGGACTAGGGAGGCTCTGCCGTGCCCCCTTGAGGTCTAAAGGATGACCAGTAGTTGTGGTTCTCGCCCCGGGACTTGGGTCATAGTATAGCCCAAGTGGGACACTTGTGTCGGACTAGGGAGGCTCTGCCGTGCCCCCTTGAGGTCTAAAGGATGACCATGAGGTCAAAAGGATGACCAGTAGTTGTGGTTCTCGCCCCGGGACTTGGGTCAGAGTATGGCCCAAGTGGTGCACTTGTGTCGGTCTAGGGAGGCTGTGCCGGTCCCCCTGGAGGTCTAAAGGATGACCAGTAGTTGTGGTTCTCGCCCCGGGACTTGGGTCAGAGTATAGCCCAAGTGGAGCACTTGTGTCGGACTAGGGAGGCTGTGCCGGGCCCCCTGGAGGTCTAAAGGATGACCAGTAGTTGTGGTTCTCACCCCGGGTCGTGGGTCCGAGTCTGGCCCGAGTAGAGCACTTTGGTCGGCTACCGGGGGGTGTGCCGTGCCCCCTGGAGGTCTAAAGGATGACCAGTAGTTGTGGTTCTCGCCCCGGGACTTGGGTCAGAGTATAGCCCAAGTGGAGCACTTGTGTCGGCCTAGGGAGGCTGTGCCGGGCCCCCTGGAGATCTAAAGGATGACCATGAGGTCAAAAGGATGACCAGTAGTTGTGGTTCTCGCCCCGGGACTTGGGTCAGAGTATAGCCCAAGTGGAGCACTTGTGTCGGCCTAGGGAGGCTGTGCCGGGCCCCCTGGAGGTCTAAAGGATGACCAGTAGTTGTGGTTCTCGCACCGGGACTTGGGTCAGAGTACAGCCCAAGTGGAGCACTTGTGTCGGTCTAGGGAGGCTGTGCCGGGCCCCCTGGAGGTCTAAAGGATGACCATGAGGTCAAAAGGATGACCAGTAGTTGTGGTTCTCGCCCCGGGACTTGGGTCAGAGTATAGCCCAAGTGGAGCACTTGTGTCGGACTAGGGAGGCTGTGCCGTGCCCCCTGGAGGTCTAAAGGATGACCAGTAGTTGTGGTTCTCGCCCCGGGACTTGGGTCAGAGTATAGCCCAAGTGGAGCACTTGTGTCGGCCTAGGGAGGCTGTGCCGGGCCCCCTGGAGGTCTAAAGGATGACCATGAGGTCAAAAGGATGACCAGTAGTTGTGGTTCTCGCCCCGGGACTTGGGTCAGAGTATAGCCCAAGTGGAGCACTTGTGTCGGACTAGGGAGGCTGTGCCGTGCCCCCTGGAGGTCTAAAGGATGACCAGTAGTTGTGGTTCTCGCCCCGGGACTTGGGTCAGAGTATAGCCCAAGTGGAGCACTTGTGTCGGACTAGGGAGGCTGTGCCGTGCCCCCTGGAGGTCTAAAGGATGACCAGTAGTTGTGGTTCTCGCCCCGGGACTTGGGTCATAGTATAGCCCAAGTGGAGCACTTGGGTCGGACTAGGGAGGCTGTGTCGTGCCCCCTGGAGGTCTAAAGGATGACCAGTAGTTGTGGTTCTCGCCCCGGGACTTGGGTCAGAGAATAGCCCAAGTGGGACACTTGTGTCGGACTAGGGAGGCTCTGCCGTGCCCCCTGGAGGTCTAAAGGATGACCAGTAGTTGTGGTTCTCGCCCCGGGACTTGGGTCATAGTATAGCCCAAGTGGAGCACTTGTGTCGGACTAGGGAGGCTGTGCCGTGCCCCCTGGAGGTCTAAAGGATGACCATTAGTTGTGGTTCTCGCCCCGGGACTTGGGTCAGAGTACAGCCCAAGTGGAGCACTTGCGTCGGACTAGGGAGGCTGTGCCGGGCCCCCTGGAGGTCTAAAGGATGACCAGTAGTTGTGGTTCTCGCCCCGGGCCGTGGGTCTGAGTATGGCCCAAGTGGGACACTTGTGTCGGACTAGGGAGGCTCTGCCGTGCCCCCTTGAGGTCTAAAGGATGACCAGTAGTTGTGGTTCTCGCCCCGGGACTTGGGTCATAGTATAGCCCAAGTGGGACACTTGTGTCGGACTAGGGAGGCTCTGCCGTGCCCCCTTGAGGTCTAAAGGATGACCATGAGGTCAAAAGGATGACCAGTAGTTGTGGTTCTCGCCCCGGGACTTGGGTCAGAGTATGGCCCAAGTGGTGCACTTGTGTCGGTCTAGGGAGGCTGTGCCGGTCCCCCTGGAGGTCTAAAGGATGACCAGTAGTTGTGGTTCTCGCCCCGGGACTTGGGTCAGAGTATAGCCCAAGTGGAGCACTTGTGTCGGACTAGGGAGGCTGTGCCGGGCCCCCTGGAGGTCTAAAGGATGACCAGTAGTTGTGGTTCTCACCCCGGGTCGTGGGTCCGAGTCTGGCCCGAGTAGAGCACTTTGGTCGGCTACCGGGGGGTGTGCCGTGCCCCCTGGAGGTCTAAAGGATGACCAGTAGTTGTGGTTCTCGCCCCGGGACTTGGGTCAGAGTATAGCCCAAGTGGAGCACTTGTGTCGGCCTAGGGAGGCTGTGCCGGGCCCCCTGGAGATCTAAAGGATGACCATGAGGTCAAAAGGATGACCAGTAGTTGTGGTTCTCGCCCCGGGACTTGGGTCAGAGTATAGCCCAAGTGGAGCACTTGTGTCGGCCTAGGGAGGCTGTGCCGGGCCCCCTGGAGGTCTAAAGGATGACCAGTAGTTGTGGTTCTCGCACCGGGACTTGGGTCAGAGTACAGCCCAAGTGGAGCACTTGTGTCGGTCTAGGGAGGCTGTGCCGGGCCCCCTGGAGGTCTAAAGGATGACCATGAGGTCAAAAGGATCACCAGTAGTTGTGGTTCTCGCCCCGGGACTTGGGTCAGAGTATAGCCCAAGTGGAGCACTTGTGTCGGACTAGGGAGGCTGTGCCGTGCCCCCTGGAGGTCTAAAGGATGACCAGTAGTTGTGGTTCTCGCCCCGGGACTTGGGTCAGAGTATAGCCCAAGTGGAGCACTTGTGTCGGCCTAGGGAGGCTGTGCCGGGCCCCCTGGAGGTCTAAAGGATGACCATGAGGTCAAAAGGATGACCAGTAGTTGTGGTTCTCGCCCCGGGACTTGGGTCAGAGTATAGCCCAAGTGGAGCACTTGTGTCGGACTAGGGAGGCTGTGCCGTGCCCCCTGGAGGTCTAAAGGATGACCAGTAGTTGTGGTTCTCGCCCCGGGACTTGGGTCAGAGTATAGCCCAAGTGGAGCACTTGTGTCGGACTAGGGAGGCTGTGCCGTGCCCCCTGGAGGTCTAAAGGATGACCAGTAGTTGTGGTTCTCGCCCCGGGACTTGGGTCATAGTATAGCCCAAGTGGAGCACTTGGGTCGGACTAGGGAGGCTGTGTCGTGCCCCCTGGAGGTCTAAAGGATGACCAGTAGTTGTGGTTCTCGCCCCGGGACTTGGGTCAGAGAATAGCCCAAGTGGGACACTTGTGTCGGACTAGGGAGGCTCTGCCGTGCCCCCTGGAGGTCTAAAGGATGACCAGTAGTTGTGGTTCTCGCCCCGGGACTTGGGTCAGAGTATAGCCCAAGTGGAGCACTTGTGTCGGACTAGGGAGGCTGTGCCGTGCCCCCTGGAGGTCTAAAGGATGACCATTAGTTGTGGTTCTCGCCCCGGGACTTGGGTCAGAGTACAGCCCAAGTGGAGCACTTGCGTCGGACTAGGGAGGCTGTGCCGGGCCCCCTGGAGGTCTAAAGGATGACCAGTAGTTGTGGTTCTCGCCCCGGGCCGTGGGTCTGAGTATGGCCCAAGTGGGACACTTGTGTCGGACTAGGGAGGCTCTGCCGTGCCCCCTTGAGGTCTAAAGGATGACCAGTAGTTGTGGTTCTCGCCCCGGGACTTGGGTCATAGTATAGCCCAAGTGGGACACTTGTGTCGGACTAGGGAGGCTCTGCCGTGCCCCCTTGAGGTCTAAAGGATGACCATGAGGTCAAAAGGATGACCAGTAGTTGTGGTTCTCGCCCCGGGACTTGGGTCAGAGTATGGCCCAAGTGGTGCACTTGTGTCGGTCTAGGGAGGCTGTGCCGGTCCCCCTGGAGGTCTAAAGGATGACCAGTAGTTGTGGTTCTCGCCCCGGGACTTGGGTCAGAGTATAGCCCAAGTGGAGCACTTGTGTCGGACTAGGGAGGCTGTGCCGGGCCCCCTGGAGGTCTAAAGGATGACCAGTAGTTGTGGTTCTCACCCCGGGTCGTGGGTCCGAGTCTGGCCCGAGTAGAGCACTTTGGTCGGCTACCGGGGGGTGTGCCGTGCCCCCTGGAGGTCTAAAGGATGACCAGTAGTTGTGGTTCTCGCCCCGGGACTTGGGTCAGAGTATAGCCCAAGTGGAGCACTTGTGTCGGCCTAGGGAGGCTGTGCCGGGCCCCCTGGAGATCTAAAGGATGACCATGAGGTCAAAAGGATGACCAGTAGTTGTGGTTCTCGCCCCGGGACTTGGGTCAGAGTATAGCCCAAGTGGAGCACTTGTGTCGGCCTAGGGAGGCTGTGCCGGGCCCCCTGGAGGTCTAAAGGATGACCAGTAGTTGTGGTTCTCGCACCGGGACTTGGGTCAGAGTACAGCCCAAGTGGAGCACTTGTGTCGGTCTAGGGAGGCTGTGCCGGGCCCCCTGGAGGTCTAAAGGATGACCATGAGGTCAAAAGGATGACCAGTAGTTGTGGTTCTCGCCCCGGGACTTGGGTCAGAGTATAGCCCAAGTGGAGCACTTGTGTCGGACTAGGGAGGCTGTGCCGTGCCCCCTGGAGGTCTAAAGGATGACCAGTAGTTGTGGTTCTCGCCCCGGGACTTGGGTCAGAGTATAGCCCAAGTGGAGCACTTGTGTCGGCCTAGGGAGGCTGTGCCGGGCCCCCTGGAGGTCTAAAGGATGACCATGAGGTCAAAAGGATGACCAGTAGTTGTGGTTCTCGCCCCGGGACTTGGGTCAGAGTATAGCCCAAGTGGAGCACTTGTGTCGGACTAGGGAGGCTGTGCCGTGCCCCCTGGAGGTCTAAAGGATGACCAGTAGTTGTGGTTCTCGCCCCGGGACTTGGGTCAGAGTATAGCCCAAGTGGAGCACTTGTGTCGGACTAGGGAGGCTGTGCCGTGCCCCCTGGAGGTCTAAAGGATGACCAGTAGTTGTGGTTCTCGCCCCGGGACTTGGGTCATAGTATAGCCCAAGTGGAGCACTTGGGTCGGACTAGGGAGGCTGTGTCGTGCCCCCTGGAGGTCTAAAGGATGACCAGTAGTTGTGGTTCTCGCCCCGGGACTTGGGTCAGAGAATAGCCCAAGTGGGACACTTGTGTCGGACTAGGGAGGCTCTGCCGTGCCCCCTGGAGGTCTAAAGGATGACCAGTAGTTGTGGTTCTCGCCCCGGGACTTGGGTCATAGTATAGCCCAAGTGGAGCACTTGTGTCGGACTAGGGAGGCTGTGCCGTGCCCCCTGGAGGTCTAAAGGATGACCATTAGTTGTGGTTCTCGCCCCGGGACTTGGGTCAGAGTACAGCCCAAGTGGAGCACTTGCGTCGGACTAGGGAGGCTGTGCCGGGCCCCCTGGAGGTCTAAAGGATGACCAGTAGTTGTGGTTCTCGCCCCGGGCCGTGGGTCTGAGTATGGCCCAAGTGGGACACTTGTGTCGGACTAGGGAGGCTCTGCCGTGCCCCCTTGAGGTCTAAAGGATGACCAGTAGTTGTGGTTCTCGCCCCGGGACTTGGGTCATAGTATAGCCCAAGTGGGACACTTGTGTCGGACTAGGGAGGCTCTGCCGTGCCCCCTTGAGGTCTAAAGGATGACCATGAGGTCAAAAGGATGACCAGTAGTTGTGGTTCTCGCCCCGGGACTTGGGTCAGAGTATGGCCCAAGTGGTGCACTTGTGTCGGTCTAGGGAGGCTGTGCCGGTCCCCCTGGAGGTCTAAAGGATGACCAGTAGTTGTGGTTCTCGCCCCGGGACTTGGGTCAGAGTATAGCCCAAGTGGAGCACTTGTGTCGGACTAGGGAGGCTGTGCCGGGCCCCCTGGAGGTCTAAAGGATGACCAGTAGTTGTGGTTCTCACCCCGGGTCGTGGGTCCGAGTCTGGCCCGAGTAGAGCACTTTGGTCGGCTACCGGGGGGTGTGCCGTGCCCCCTGGAGGTCTAAAGGATGACCAGTAGTTGTGGTTCTCGCCCCGGGACTTGGGTCAGAGTATAGCCCAAGTGGAGCACTTGTGTCGGCCTAGGGAGGCTGTGCCGGGCCCCCTGGAGATCTAAAGGATGACCATGAGGTCAAAAGGATGACCAGTAGTTGTGGTTCTCGCCCCGGGACTTGGGTCAGAGTATAGCCCAAGTGGAGCACTTGTGTCGGCCTAGGGAGGCTGTGCCGGGCCCCCTGGAGGTCTAAAGGATGACCAGTAGTTGTGGTTCTCGCACCGGGACTTGGGTCAGAGTACAGCCCAAGTGGAGCACTTGTGTCGGTCTAGGGAGGCTGTGCCGGGCCCCCTGGAGGTCTAAAGGATGACCATGAGGTCAAAAGGATCACCAGTAGTTGTGGTTCTCGCCCCGGGACTTGGGTCAGAGTATAGCCCAAGTGGAGCACTTGTGTCGGACTAGGGAGGCTGTGCCGTGCCCCCTGGAGGTCTAAAGGATGACCAGTAGTTGTGGTTCTCGCCCCGGGACTTGGGTCAGAGTATAGCCCAAGTGGAGCACTTGTGTCGGCCTAGGGAGGCTGTGCCGGGCCCCCTGGAGGTCTAAAGGATGACCATGAGGTCAAAAGGATGACCAGTAGTTGTGGTTCTCGCCCCGGGACTTGGGTCAGAGTATAGCCCAAGTGGAGCACTTGTGTCGGACTAGGGAGGCTGTGCCGTGCCCCCTGGAGGTCTAAAGGATGACCAGTAGTTGTGGTTCTCGCCCCGGGACTTGGGTCAGAGTATAGCCCAAGTGGAGCACTTGTGTCGGACTAGGGAGGCTGTGCCGTGCCCCCTGGAGGTCTAAAGGATGACCAGTAGTTGTGGTTCTCGCCCCGGGACTTGGGTCATAGTATAGCCCAAGTGGAGCACTTGGGTCGGACTAGGGAGGCTGTGTCGTGCCCCCTGGAGGTCTAAAGGATGACCAGTAGTTGTGGTTCTCGCCCCGGGACTTGGGTCAGAGAATAGCCCAAGTGGGACACTTGTGTCGGACTAGGGAGGCTCTGCCGTGCCCCCTGGAGGTCTAAAGGATGACCAGTAGTTGTGGTTCTCGCCCCGGGACTTGGGTCAGAGTATAGCCCAAGTGGAGCACTTGTGTCGGACTAGGGAGGCTGTGCCGTGCCCCCTGGAGGTCTAAAGGATGACCATTAGTTGTGGTTCTCGCCCCGGGACTTGGGTCAGAGTACAGCCCAAGTGGAGCACTTGCGTCGGACTAGGGAGGCTGTGCCGGGCCCCCTGGAGGTCTAAAGGATGACCAGTAGTTGTGGTTCTCGCCCCGGGCCGTGGGTCTGAGTATGGCCCAAGTGGGACACTTGTGTCGGACTAGGGAGGCTCTGCCGTGCCCCCTTGAGGTCTAAAGGATGACCAGTAGTTGTGGTTCTCGCCCCGGGACTTGGGTCATAGTATAGCCCAAGTGGGACACTTGTGTCGGACTAGGGAGGCTCTGCCGTGCCCCCTTGAGGTCTAAAGGATGACCATGAGGTCAAAAGGATGACCAGTAGTTGTGGTTCTCGCCCCGGGACTTGGGTCAGAGTATGGCCCAAGTGGTGCACTTGTGTCGGTCTAGGGAGGCTGTGCCGGTCCCCCTGGAGGTCTAAAGGATGACCAGTAGTTGTGGTTCTCGCCCCGGGACTTGGGTCAGAGTATAGCCCAAGTGGAGCACTTGTGTCGGACTAGGGAGGCTGTGCCGGGCCCCCTGGAGGTCTAAAGGATGACCAGTAGTTGTGGTTCTCACCCCGGGTCGTGGGTCCGAGTCTGGCCCGAGTAGAGCACTTTGGTCGGCTACCGGGGGGTGTGCCGTGCCCCCTGGAGGTCTAAAGGATGACCAGTAGTTGTGGTTCTCGCCCCGGGACTTGGGTCAGAGTATAGCCCAAGTGGAGCACTTGTGTCGGCCTAGGGAGGCTGTGCCGGGCCCCCTGGAGATCTAAAGGATGACCATGAGGTCAAAAGGATGACCAGTAGTTGTGGTTCTCGCCCCGGGACTTGGGTCAGAGTATAGCCCAAGTGGAGCACTTGTGTCGGCCTAGGGAGGCTGTGCCGGGCCCCCTGGAGGTCTAAAGGATGACCAGTAGTTGTGGTTCTCGCACCGGGACTTGGGTCAGAGTACAGCCCAAGTGGAGCACTTGTGTCGGTCTAGGGAGGCTGTGCCGGGCCCCCTGGAGGTCTAAAGGATGACCAGTAGTTGTGGTTCTCGCCCCGGGCCGTGGGTCTGAGTATGGCCCAAGTGGGGCACTTGCGTCGGACTGGGGAGGCTCTGCCGCGCCCCCTGGAGGTCAAAAGGATGACCAGTAGTTGTGGTTCTCACCCCGGGTCGTGGGTCCGAGTCTGGCCCGAGTAGAGCACTTTGGTCGGCTACCGGGGGGTGTGCCGTGCCCCCTGGAGCCATGGGAGTGAGCTCCAGCAGACTGGTATTTTTCGGAGAACCAGGCCCACACTCCTCAGACTTTGTGCCCAGGGACAGGCCACCAAAATCGGCCGCGGCTCGTGCACTTTGCCCCTGCGTTTCTCCCAGAACCAGAGCCGGAAAAATCCCAAAATTGATGCCCAGAGATAGTCGACTCTGCCTGGAATAGATTGCCACCCAAACCCGCCAACTCACGCTGGTTTTCCGATGGCCTCACCTACTAACCCGAGCATGGTCATCGCTCGCACCTTCCAAAACCTCCAGGGGCGCAGGCACTTTTCATTTACTGGCCATAAGGCCGACCGCCTTAAGCGTTAAGCGATAAGCGAAAGGCTTAGTTTGGACTTAGTTTTTGGAGCGACGAGGTCGCCGTTTTGTCAATTCTGAACCGATTTTCACGCGGTTTTCGACTGCCTGCGCCTGGGGAGCCGCCCAGAAGCCCCAGGCAGTGTTCTGGGTGGACTTCCGGACCGGTCCGGACCCGGTACCGGCCGGGGGAACCGCACCACGCCTCTCGGGCGTTTCTACACCGATTTTCGCGGGGTTTTCGACTGCATAGACGGGGCCACCTGCTGCAGGGCCCGAGGGAGGGCCTTACTGAGCTGGGTCCGACGCAGGGCCCGGTTCCTGGAGCCCGCTGGGGGGGGGGGGGGGGTTCTCTAAGGCTCACGGCGGGCTGCTGAGGGGCCGGATCGGATGCAGACAGGCGCTCCTCTGCCCAGGTCTTTGCTCCCCTGCCCCACTAGGAATGGAAGACACACTGCCAACAGCTTCTGGAGGGTGATGGGCCCTGCTGCAGACCAGGTCCGACCCAGGTTTCAGCTATCCCACCCCGCAGGGACTTAAAGACACACTGCCATCAGCTTCTGGAGGCTGCTGAGCTCTACTATAGAGCAGGTCCGACCCAGGTTTCAGCTCCTGCAGCCCACTAGGACTTAAACACACACTGCCATCAGCGTCTGGATGGTGATGGGCCCTGCTGCAGACCAGGTCCGACCCAGGTTTCAGCTATCCCACCCCGCAGGGACTTAAAGACACACTGCCATCAGCTTCTGGAGGCTGCTGAGCTCTACTATAGAGCAGGTCCGACCCAGGTTTCAGCTCCTGCAGCCCACTAGGACTTAAACACACACTGCCATCAGCGTCTGGATGGTGATGGGCCCTGCTGCAGACCAGGTCCGACCCAGGTATCAGCTCCTGCACCCCGCAGGGAATTGAAGACACACTGCCATCAGCTTCTGGAGGCTGCTGAGCTCTGCTATAGACCAGGTCCGACCCAGGTTTCAGCTCCTGCACCCCGCAGGGAACTAAACACACACTGCCATCTGCAACTGGAGGCTGCTGAGCCCTGCTGCAGACCAGGTCCGACCCAGGTTATGGCTCTCCCACCCCCCTGGGACTTAAACACACACAGCCATCAGCTTCTGGATGGTGATGGGCCCTGCTGCAGACCAGGTCCGACCCAGGTTTCAGCTCCTCAACCCCGCAGGGACTTAAACCCACACCGCCATCAGCTTCTGGAGGGTGATGGGCCCTGCTGCGGGCCAGGTCCGACCCAGGTTTCAGCTCTCCCACCCCGCAGGGACTTAAACACACACAGCCATCAGCTTCTGGGGGCTGCTGAGCCCTGCTGCAGACCAGGTCCGACCCAGGTTTCAGCTCTCCCACCCCGCAGGGTCTTTAACACACACACTGCCATCAGCTGCTGGAGGCTGCTGAGCTCCGCTATAGACCAGGTCCGACCCAGGTTTCTGCTCCTGCACCCCGCAGGGAATGAAAGACACACTGCCATCAGCTTCTGGAGGCTGCTGAGCCCTGCTGCAGACCAGGTCCGACCCAGGTATCGGCTCTCCAACCAGGCAGAGACTTAAACACACACACACACACACACACTGCCATCAGCTTCTGGGGGCTGCTGAGCTCTGCTGTAGACCGGGTCCGACCCAGGTTTCTGCTCCTCCACCCCGCAGGGACTTAAACACACACTGCCACCAGCTTCTGGAGGGTGATGGGCCCTGCTTTAGACCAGGTCTGACCCGGGATATAGCTCTCCCACCCCGCAGGGACTTAAACACTCACTGCCATCAGCTGCTGGAGGCTGCCGAGCTCTGCTGCAGACCAGGTCCCACCCAGGTTTCTGCTCCTGCACCCCGCAGGGACTTAAACACACACTGCCACCAGCTTCTGGAGGGTGATGGGCCCTGCTGTGGACCAGGTCCGACCCGGATATCAGCTCTCCCACCAGGCAGGGACTTAAACACACACTGCAATCAGCTGCTGGAGGCTGCTGAGCTCTACTATAGACCAGGTCCGACCCAGGTTTCAGCTCTCCCACCAGGCAGTGACTTAAAGACACACTGCCATCAGCTGCTGGAGGCTGCTGAGCTCTTCTATAGACCAGGTCCGACCCAGGTTTCAGCTCTCACACCAGGCAGGGACTTAAACACACACTGCCATCAGCTGCTGGAGGCTGCTGAGCTCTGCTATAGACCAGGTCCGACCCAGGTTTCAGCTCTCCCACCAGGCAGGGACTTAAAGACACACTGCCATCAGCTGCTGGAGGCTGCCGAGCCCTGCTGCAGACCATGTCCGACCCAGGTTTCAGCTCTCCCACCAGGCAGGGACTTAGAGGCACGCTGCCATCAGCTTCTGGAGGCTGCTGAGCTCTGCCATAGACCAGGTCCGACCGAGGTTTCAGCTCTCCCACCCCGCAGGGACTTAAACACACACTGCCATCAGCTGCTGGAGGCTGCTGAGCTCTGCTATAGACCAGGTCCGACCCGGGATATAGCTCTCCCACCCCGCAGGGACTTAAACACACACTGCCATCAGCTGCTGGAGGCTGCTGAGCTCTTCTATAGACCAGGTCCGACCCAGGTTTCAGCTCTCCCACCCCGCAGGGACTTGAACACACACTGCCATCAGCTTCTGGAGGCTGCTGAGCTCTGCTATAGACCAGGTCCGACCCAGGTTTCTGCTCCTCCACCCCGCAGGGAATTAAAGACACACTGCCATCAGCTTCTGGATGGTGATGGGCCCTGCTGCAGACCAAGTCCGACCCGGGTTACAGCTCTCCCACCAGGCAGGGAATTAAACACACACTGCCATCAGCTGCTGGAGGCTGCTGAGCTCCGCTATAGACCAGGTCCGACCCGGGTTCCTGCTCCTGCACCCCGCAGGGACCAAAACACACACACTGCCATCAGCTTCTGGAGGCTGCTGAGCTCTTCTATAGACCAGGTCCGACCCAGGTTTCAGCTCTCCCACCAGGCAGGGACTTAAACACACACTGCCATCACCTTCTGCTGGCTGCTGAGCTCTGCTGCAGACCAGGTCCGACCCAGGTTTCAGCTCCTGCACCCCGCAGGGAACTAAACACACACTGCCGTCACCTTCTGCTGGCTGCTGAGCCCTGCTGCAGACCAGGTCCGACCCAGGTTTCAGCTCCTGCACCCCGCAGTGGATTAAAGACACACTGCCATCAGGTTCTGGAGGCTGCTGAGCTCTGCTGCAGACCAGGTCCGACCCAGGTTATGGCTCTCCCACCCCGCAGGGACTTAAACACACACCGCCGTCAGCTTCTGGATGGTGATGGGCCCTGCTGCAGACCAGGTCCGACCCACGTTTCAGCTCTCCCACCCCGCAGGGGATGAAACACACACTGCCATCAGCTTCTGGAGGCTGCTGAGCTCTGCTAAAGACCAGGTCCGACCCAGCTTTCAGCTCTCCCACCAGGCAGGGAGTTAAAGACACACTGTCATCGGCTTCTGGAGGGTGCTGAGCCCTGCTGCACACCAAGTCTGACCCAGGTTTCAGCTCATCCACCCCGCAGGGACCTAAACACACACTGCCATCAGCTTCTGAGTGGTAATGGGCCCTGCTGCAGACCAGGTCCGACCCAGGTTTCAGCTCCTCCACCCCGCCATCACCAGCTGGAGGCTGGCTGCTGCTCCTGCACCCTGCCATCAGCTGCTGGAGGCTTCTGTTCCTCCACCCCGCCATCAGCAGCTGGAGGCTGGCTGCTGGAGGCTGGCTGCTGCTCCTCCACCCCGCCATCACCAGCTGGAGGCTGGTTGCAGCTCCTGCACCCCGCCATCAGCTGCTGGAGGCTGCCTGCAGCCCCTGCACCCCGCCATCAGCTGCTGGAGGCTGGCTGCAGCTCCTGCACACCGCCATCAGCTGCTGGAGGCTGCCTGCAGCTCCTGCACCCCGCCATCAGCTGCTGGAGGCTGGCTGCTGCTCCTGCACCCCGCCAGCAGCTGCTGGAGGCTGGCTGCTGCTCCTCCACCCAACCATCAGCTGCTGGACGCTGGCTGCTGCTCCTGCACCCCGCCATCAGCTGCTGGAGGCTGGCTGCTGCTCCTCCACCACCCAACCATCAGCTGCTGGACGCTGGCTGCAGCTCCTCCACCCCGCCATCAGCTGCTGGTGGCTGGCTGCAGCTCCTTCACCCCGCCATCAGCTGCTGGTGGCTGGCTGCAGCTCCTTCACCCCGCCATCACCAGCTGGAGGCTGGCTGCTGCTCCTGCACCCCGCCATCAGCTGCTGGAGGCTGCCTGCAGCTCCTGCGCCCCGCCATCAGCTGCTGGAGGCTGGCTGCTGCTCCTGCACCCTGCCATCAGCTGTTCGAGGCTGGCTGCAGCTCCTCCACCCCACCATCACCAGCTGGAGGCTGGTTGCAGCTCCTGCACCCCGTCATCAGCAGCTGGAGGCTGCCTGCTGCTCCTGCACCCCGCCATCAGCTGCTGGAGGCTGCCTGCAGCTCCTGCACCCCGCCATCATTTGCTGGAGGCTGGCTGCAGCTCCTGCAACCCGCCATCAGCTGCTGGAGGCTGGCTGCTGCTCCTCCACCCCACCATGACCTGCTGGAGGCTGGCTGCAGCTCCTTCACACCGCCATCAGCTGATGGATGCTGGCTGAACGCTGGAGGCTGGCTGCTGCTCCCACACACCGCCATCAGCTCCTGGAGGCTGGCTGGCTGCTGGAGGCTGTCTGCTGCTGCTCCTCCACCCCGCCATCACCAGCTGGAGGCTGGCTGCTGGAGGCTGGCTGCAGCTCCTGCACCCCACCATCAGCTGCTGGAGGCTGGCTTCTGCTCCTCCACCCCGCCATCAGCTGCTGGGGGCTGGCTGCTGGAGGCTGGCTGCAGCTCCTCCACCCCGCCATCACCAGCTGGAGGCTGGTTGCAGCTCCTGCACCCCGCCATCAGCTGCTGGAGGCTGCCTGCTGCTCCTGCACCCCGCCATCAGCTGCTGGAGGCTGCCTGCACCTCCTGCACCCCGCCATCAGCTGCTGGAGGCTGGCTTCTGCTCCTCCACCCCGCCATCAGCTGATGGAGGCTGCCTGCTTCTCCACCCCGCCATCACTAGCTGGAGGCTGGCTGCTGGAGGCTGGCTGCAGCTCCTCCACCCCGCCATCAGCTGCTGGAGGCTGCCTGCAGCTCCTGCACCCCGCCATCACCAGCTGGAGGCTGGCTTCTGCTCCTCCACCCCGCCATCAGCTGATGGAGGCTGCCTGCTTCTCCACCCCGCCATCACTAGCTGGAGGCTGGCTGCTGGAGGCTGGCTGCAGCTCCTCCACCCCGCCATCAGCTGCTGGAGGCTGGCTGCTGCTCCTGCACCCCGCCATCAGCTGCTGGAGGCTGGCTGCTGCTCCTCCACCCAACCATCAGCTGCTGGACGCTGGCTGCAGCTCCTCCACCCCACCATCAGCTGCTGGACGCTGGCTGCAGCTCCTCCACCCCGCCATCAGCTGCTGGAGGCTGCCTGCAGCTCCTGCACCCCGCCATCAGCTGCTGGAGGCTGCCTGCAGCTCCTGCACCCCGCCATCACCAGCTGGAGGCTGGCTTCTGCTCCTCCACCCCGCCATCAGCTGATGGAGGCTGCCTGCTTCTCCACCCCGCCATCACTAGCTGGAGGCTGGCTGCTGGAGGCTGGCTGCTGCTCCTCCACCCAACCATCAGCTGCTGGACGCTGGCTGCAGCTCCTCCACCCCACCATCAGCTGCTGGACGCTGGCTGCAGCTCCTGCACCCCGCCATCAGCTGCTGGAGGCTGGCTTCTGCTCCTCCACCCCGCCATCAGCTGCTGGAGGCTGCCTGCTGCTCCTGCACCCCGCCATCAGCTGCTGGAGGCTGGCTGCTGCTCCTGCACCCCGCCATCAGCTGCTGGAGGCTGGCTGCTGGAGGCTGGCTGCAGCTCCTCCACCCCACCATCAGCTGCTGGACGCTGGCTGCAGCTCCTCCACCCCACCATCAGCTGCTGGACGCTGGCTGCAGCTCCTGCACCCCGCCATCAGCTGCTGGAGGCTGGCTTCTGCTCCTCCACCCCGCCATCAGCTGACGGAGGCTGCCTGCTTCTCCACCCCGCCATCACTAGCTGGAGGCTGGCTGCTGGAGGCTGGCTGCAGCTCCTCCACCCCACCATCAGCTGCTGGACGCTGGCTGCAGCTCCTGCACCCCGCCATCAGCTGCTGGAGGCTGGCTTCTGCTCCTCCACCCCGCCATCAGCTGACGGAGGCTGCCTGCTTCTCCACCCCGCCATCACTAGCTGGAGGCTGGCTGCTGGAGGCTGGCTGCAGCTCCTCCACCCCGCCATCAGCTGCTGGAGGCTGGCTGCTGCTCCTGCACCCCGCCATCAGCTGCTGGACGCTGGCTGCAGCTCCTCCACCCCGCCATCACCAGCTGGAGGCTGCCTGCTGCTCTTCCACCCCGCCATCAGCTGATGGACGCTGGCTGCAGCTCCTCCACCCCGCCATCAGCTGCTGGAGGCTGGCTGGCCGCTGGAGGCTGGCTGCTGCTCCCACACACCGCCATCAGCTGCTGGAGGCTGGCTGGCTGCTGGAGGCTGGCTGCTGCTGCTCCTCCTCCCCGCCATCACCAGCTGGAGGCTGGCTGCTGCTCCTACACCCCGCCATCAGCTGATGGAGGCTGCCTGCTCCTCCGCCCCGCCATCACCAGCTGGAGGCTGGCTGCTGGAGGCTGGCTGCAGCTCCTTCACCCCGCCATCACCAGCTGGAGGCTGGCTTCTGCTCCTGCACCCCGCCATCAGCTGCTGGAGGCTGGCTTCTGCTCCTCCACCCCGCCACCAGCTGCTGGAGGCTGGCTGCTGCTCCTGCACCCCGCCAGCAGCTGCTGGAGGCTGGCTGCTGCTCCTCCACCACCCAACCATCAGCTGCTGGACGCTGGCTGCAGCTCCTCCACCCCGCCATCAGCTGCTGGTGGCTGGCTGCTGCTCCTGCACCCCG
>NW_027223057.1:198170-208114 GCF_043380555.1 Nothobranchius furzeri | reverse complement strand
CCAGCCTCCAGCAGCCAGCCTCCAGCTAGTGATGGCGGGGTGGAGAAGCAGGCAGCCTCCGTCAGCTGATGGCGGGGTGGAGGAGCAGAAGCCAGCCTCCAGCAGCTGATGGCGGGGTGCAGGAGCTGCAGCCAGCGTCCAGCAGCTGATGGTGGGGTGGAGGAGCTGCAGCCAGCGTCCAGCAGCTGATGGTGGGGTGGAGGAGCTGCAGCCAGCCTCCAGCAGCCAGCCTCCAGCAGCTGATGGCGGGGTGCAGGAGCAGCAGCCAGCCTCCAGCAGCTGATGGCGGGGTGCAGGAGCAGCAGGCAGCCTCCAGCAGCTGATGGCGGGGTGGAGGAGCAGAAGCCAGCCTCCAGCAGCTGATGGCGGGGTGCAGGAGCTGCAGCCAGCGTCCAGCAGCTGATGGTGGGGTGGAGGAGCTGCAGCCAGCGTCCAGCAGCTGATGGTTGGGTGGAGGAGCAGCAGCCAGCCTCCAGCAGCCAGCCTCCAGCTAGTGATGGCGGGGTGGAGAAGCAGGCAGCCTCCATCAGCTGATGGCGGGGTGGAGGAGCAGAAGCCAGCCTCCAGCTGGTGATGGCGGGGTGCAGGAGCTGCAGGCAGCCTCCAGCAGCTGATGGCGGGGTGCAGGAGCTGCAGGCAGCCTCCAGCAGCTGATGGCGGGGTGGAGGAGCTGCAGCCAGCGTCCAGCAGCTGATGGTGGGGTGGAGGAGCTGCAGCCAGCGTCCAGCAGCTGATGGTTGGGTGGAGGAGCAGCAGCCAGCCTCCAGCAGCTGATGGCGGGGTGCAGGAGCTGCAGGCAGCCTCCAGCAGCTGATGGCGGGGTGGAGGAGCTGCAGCCAGCCTCCAGCAGCCAGCCTCCAGCTAGTGATGGCGGGGTGGAGAAGCAGGCAGCCTCCATCAGCTGATGGCGGGGTGGAGGAGCAGAAGCCAGCCTCCAGCAGCTGATGGCGGGGTGCAGGAGGTGCAGGCAGCCTCCAGCAGCTGATGGCGGGGTGCAGGAGCAGCAGGCAGCCTCCAGCAGCTGATGGCGGGGTGCAGGAGCTGCAACCAGCCTCCAGCTGGTGATGGCGGGGTGGAGGAGCTGCAGCCAGCCTCCAGCAGCCAGCCCCCAGCAGCTGATGGCGGGGTGGAGGAGCAGAAGCCAGCCTCCAGCAGCTGATGGTGGGGTGCAGGAGCTGCAGCCAGCCTCCAGCAGCCAGCCTCCAGCTGGTGATGGCGGGGTGGAGGAGCAGCAGCAGACAGCCTCCAGCAGCCAGCCAGCCTCCAGGAGCTGATGGCGGTGTGTGGGAGCAGCAGCCAGCCTCCAGCGTTCAGCCAGCATCCATCAGCTGATGGCGGTGTGAAGGAGCTGCAGCCAGCCTCCAGCAGGTCATGGTGGGGTGGAGGAGCAGCAGCCAGCCTCCAGCAGCTGATGGCGGGTTGCAGGAGCTGCAGCCAGCCTCCAGCAAATGATGGCGGGGTGCAGGAGCTGCAGGCAGCCTCCAGCAGCTGATGGCGGGGTGCAGGAGCAGCAGGCAGCCTCCAGCTGCTGATGACGGGGTGCAGGAGCTGCAACCAGCCTCCAGCTGGTGATGGTGGGGTGGAGGAGCTGCAGCCAGCCTCGAACAGCTGATGGCAGGGTGCAGGAGCAGCAGCCAGCCTCCAGCAGCTGATGGCGGGGCGCAGGAGCTGCAGGCAGCCTCCAGCAGCTGATGGCGGGGTGCAGGAGCAGCAGCCAGCCTCCAGCTGGTGATGGCGGGGTGAAGGAGCTGCAGCCAGCCACCAGCAGCTGATGGCGGGGTGAAGGAGCTGCAGCCAGCCACCAGCAGCTGATGGCGGGGTGGAGGAGCTGCAGCCAGCGTCCAGCAGCTGATGGTTGGGTGGTGGAGGAGCAGCAGCCAGCCTCCAGCAGCTGATGGCGGGGTGCAGGAGCAGCAGCCAGCGTCCAGCAGCTGATGGTTGGGTGGAGGAGCAGCAGCCAGCCTCCAGCAGCTGCTGGCGGGGTGCAGGAGCAGCAGCCAGCCTCCAGCAGCTGATGGCGGGGTGCAGGAGCTGCAGGCAGCCTCCAGCAGCTGATGGCGGTGTGCAGGAGCTGCAGCCAGCCTCCAGCAGCTGATGGCGGGGTGCAGGGGCTGCAGGCAGCCTCCAGCAGCTGATGGCGGGGTGCAGGAGCTGCAACCAGCCTCCAGCTGGTGATGGCGGGGTGGAGGAGCAGCAGCCAGCCTCCAGCAGCCAGCCTCCAGCTGCTGATGGCGGGGTGGAGGAACAGAAGCCTCCAGCAGCTGATGGCAGGGTGCAGGAGCAGCAGCCAGCCTCCAGCTGGTGATGGCGGGGTGGAGGAGCTGAAACCTGGGTCGGACCTGGTCTGCAGCAGGGCCCATTACCACTCAGAAGCTGATGGCAGTGTGTGTTTAGGTCCCTGCGGGGTGGATGAGCTGAAACCTGGGTCAGACTTGGTGTGCAGCAGGGCTCAGCACCCTCCAGAAGCCGATGACAGTGTGTCTTTAACTCCCTGCCTGGTGGGAGAGCTGAAAGCTGGGTCGGACCTGGTCTTTAGCAGAGCTCAGCAGCCTCCAGAAGCTGATGGCAGTGTGTGTTTCATCCCCTGCGGGGTGGGAGAGCTGAAACGTGGGTCGGACCTGGTCTGCAGCAGGGCCCATCACCATCCAGAAGCTGACGGCGGTGTGTGTTTAAGTCCCTGCGGGGTGGGAGAGCCATAACCTGGGTCGGACCTGGTCTGCAGCAGAGCTCAGCAGCCTCCAGAACCTGATGGCAGTGTGTCTTTAATCCACTGCGGGGTGCAGGAGCTGAAACCTGGGTCGGACCTGGTCTGCAGCAGGGCTCAGCAGCCAGCAGAAGGTGACGGCAGTGTGTGTTTAGTTCCCTGCGGGGTGCAGGAGCTGAAACCTGGGTCGGACCTGGTCTGCAGCAGAGCTCAGCAGCCAGCAGAAGGTGATGGCAGTGTGTGTTTAAGTCCCTGCCTGGTGGGAGAGCTGAAACCTGGGTCGGACCTGGTCTATAGAAGAGCTCAGCAGCCTCCAGAAGCTGATGGCAGTGTGTGTGTTTTGGTCCCTGCGGGGTGCAGGAGCAGGAACCCGGGTCGGACCTGGTCTATAGCGGAGCTCAGCAGCCTCCAGCAGCTGATGGCAGTGTGTGTTTAATTCCCTGCCTGGTGGGAGAGCTGTAACCCGGGTCGGACTTGGTCTGCAGCAGGGCCCATCACCATCCAGAAGCTGATGGCAGTGTGTCTTTAATTCCCTGCGGGGTGGAGGAGCAGAAACCTGGGTCGGACCTGGTCTATAGCAGAGCTCAGCAGCCTCCAGAAGCTGATGGCAGTGTGTGTTCAAGTCCCTGCGGGGTGGGAGAGCTGAAACCTGGGTCGGACCTGGTCTATAGAAGAGCTCAGCAGCCTCCAGCAGCTGATGGCAGTGTGTGTTTAAGTCCCTGCGGGGTGGGAGAGCTATATCCCGGGTCGGACCTGGTCTATAGCAGAGCTCAGCAGCCTCCAGCAGCTGATGGCAGTGTGTGTTTAAGTCCCTGCGGGGTGGGAGAGCTGAAACCTCGGTCGGACCTGGTCTATGGCAGAGCTCAGCAGCCTCCAGAAGCTGATGGCAGCGTGCCTCTAAGTCCCTGCCTGGTGGGAGAGCTGAAACCTGGGTCGGACATGGTCTGCAGCAGGGCTCGGCAGCCTCCAGCAGCTGATGGCAGTGTGTCTTTAAGTCCCTGCCTGGTGGGAGAGCTGAAACCTGGGTCGGACCTGGTCTATAGCAGAGCTCAGCAGCCTCCAGCAGCTGATGGCAGTGTGTGTTTAAGTCCCTGCCTGGTGTGAGAGCTGAAACCTGGGTCGGACCTGGTCTATAGAAGAGCTCAGCAGCCTCCAGCAGCTGATGGCAGTGTGTCTTTAAGTCACTGCCTGGTGGGAGAGCTGAAACCTGGGTCGGACCTGGTCTATAGTAGAGCTCAGCAGCCTCCAGCAGCTGATTGCAGTGTGTGTTTAAGTCCCTGCCTGGTGGGAGAGCTGATATCCGGGTCGGACCTGGTCCACAGCAGGGCCCATCACCCTCCAGAAGCTGGTGGCAGTGTGTGTTTAAGTCCCTGCGGGGTGCAGGAGCAGAAACCTGGGTGGGACCTGGTCTGCAGCAGAGCTCGGCAGCCTCCAGCAGCTGATGGCAGTGAGTGTTTAAGTCCCTGCGGGGTGGGAGAGCTATATCCCGGGTCAGACCTGGTCTAAAGCAGGGCCCATCACCCTCCAGAAGCTGGTGGCAGTGTGTGTTTAAGTCCCTGCGGGGTGGAGGAGCAGAAACCTGGGTCGGACCCGGTCTACAGCAGAGCTCAGCAGCCCCCAGAAGCTGATGGCAGTGTGTGTGTGTGTGTGTGTGTTTAAGTCTCTGCCTGGTTGGAGAGCCGATACCTGGGTCGGACCTGGTCTGCAGCAGGGCTCAGCAGCCTCCAGAAGCTGATGGCAGTGTGTCTTTCATTCCCTGCGGGGTGCAGGAGCAGAAACCTGGGTCGGACCTGGTCTATAGCGGAGCTCAGCAGCCTCCAGCAGCTGATGGCAGTGTGTGTGTTAAAGACCCTGCGGGGTGGGAGAGCTGAAACCTGGGTCGGACCTGGTCTGCAGCAGGGCTCAGCAGCCCCCAGAAGCTGATGGCTGTGTGTGTTTAAGTCCCTGCGGGGTGGGAGAGCTGAAACCTGGGTCGGACCTGGCCCGCAGCAGGGCCCATCACCCTCCAGAAGCTGATGGCGGTGTGGGTTTAAGTCCCTGCGGGGTTGAGGAGCTGAAACCTGGGTCGGACCTGGTCTGCAGCAGGGCCCATCACCATCCAGAAGCTGATGGCTGTGTGTGTTTAAGTCCCAGGGGGGTGGGAGAGCCATAACCTGGGTCGGACCTGGTCTGCAGCAGGGCTCAGCAGCCTCCAGTTGCAGATGGCAGTGTGTGTTTAGTTCCCTGCGGGGTGCAGGAGCTGAAACCTGGGTCGGACCTGGTCTATAGCAGAGCTCAGCAGCCTCCAGAAGCTGATGGCAGTGTGTCTTCAATTCCCTGCGGGGTGCAGGAGCTGATACCTGGGTCGGACCTGGTCTGCAGCAGGGCCCATCACCATCCAGACGCTGATGGCAGTGTGTGTTTAAGTCCTAGTGGGCTGCAGGAGCTGAAACCTGGGTCGGACCTGCTCTATAGTAGAGCTCAGCAGCCTCCAGAAGCTGATGGCAGTGTGTCTTTAAGTCCCTGCGGGGTGGGATAGCTGAAACCTGGGTCGGACCTGGTCTGCAGCAGGGCCCATCACCATCCAGACGCTGATGGCAGTGTGTGTTTAAGTCCTAGTGGGCTGCAGGAGCTGAAACCTGGGTCGGACCTGCTCTATAGTAGAGCTCAGCAGCCTCCAGAAGCTGATGGCAGTGTGTCTTTAAGTCCCTGCGGGGTGGGATAGCTGAAACCTGGGTCGGACCTGGTCTGCAGCAGGGCCCATCACCCTCCAGAAGCTGTTGGCAGTGTGTCTTCCATTCCTAGTGGGGCAGGGGAGCAAAGACCTGGGCAGAGGAGCGCCTGTCTGCATCCGATCCGGCCCCTCAGCAGCCCGCCGTGAGCCTTAGAGAACCCCCCCCCCCCCCCAGCGGGCTCCAGGAACCGGGCCCTGCGTCGGACCCAGCTCAGTAAGGCCCTCCCTCGGGCCCTGCAGCAGGTGGCCCCGTCTATGCAGTCGAAAACCCCGCGAAAATCGGTGTAGAAACGCCCGAGAGGCGTGGTGCGGTTCCCCCGGCCGGTACCGGGTCCGGACCGGTCCGGAAGTCCACCCAGAACACTGCCTGGGGCTTCTGGGCGGCTCCCCAGGCGCAGGCAGTCGAAAACCGCGTGAAAATCGGTTCAGAATTGACAAAACGGCGACCTCGTCGCTCCAAAAACTAAGTCCAAACTAAGCCTTTCGCTTATCGCTTAACGCTTAAGGCGGTCGGCCTTATGGCCAGTAAATGAAAAGTGCCTGCGCCCCTGGAGGTTTTGGAAGGTGCGAGCGATGACCATGCTCGGGTTAGTAGGTGAGGCCATCGGAAAACCAGCGTGAGTTGGCGGGTTTGGGTGGCAATCTATTCCAGGCAGAGTCGACTATCTCTGGGCATCAATTTTGGGATTTTTCCGGCTCTGGTTCTGGGAGAAACGCAGGGGCAAAGTGCACGAGCCGCGGCCGATTTTGGTGGCCTGTCCCTGGGCACAAAGTCTGAGGAGTGTGGGCCTGGTTCTCCGAAAAATACCAGTCTGCTGGAGCTCACTCCCATGGCTCCAGGGGGCACGGCACACCCCCCGGTAGCCGACCAAAGTGCTCTACTCGGGCCAGACTCGGACCCACGACCCGGGGTGAGAACCACAACTACTGGTCATCCTTTTGACCTCCAGGGGGCGCGGCAGAGCCTCCCCAGTCCGACGCAAGTGCCCCACTTGGGCCATACTCAGACCCACGGCCCGGGGCGAGAACCACAACTACTGGTCATCCTTTAGACCTCCAGGGGGCCCGGCACAGCCTCCCTAGACCGACACAAGTGCTCCACTTGGGCTGTACTCTGACCCAAGTCCCGGTGCGAGAACCACAACTACTGGTCATCCTTTAGACCTCCAGGGGGCCCGGCACAGCCTCCCTAGGCCGACACAAGTGCTCCACTTGGGCTATACTCTGACCCAAGTCCCGGGGCGAGAACCACAACTACTGGTCATCCTTTTGACCTCATGGTCATCCTTTAGATCTCCAGGGGGCCCGGCACAGCCTCCCTAGGCCGACACAAGTGCTCCACTTGGGCTATACTCTGACCCAAGTCCCGGGGCGAGAACCACAACTACTGGTCATCCTTTAGACCTCCAGGGGGCACGGCACACCCCCCGGTAGCCGACCAAAGTGCTCTACTCGGGCCAGACTCGGACCCACGACCCGGGGTGAGAACCACAACTACTGGTCATCCTTTAGACCTCCAGGGGGCCCGGCACAGCCTCCCTAGTCCGACACAAGTGCTCCACTTGGGCTATACTCTGACCCAAGTCCCGGGGCGAGAACCACAACTACTGGTCATCCTTTAGACCTCCAGGGGGACCGGCACAGCCTCCCTAGACCGACACAAGTGCACCACTTGGGCCATACTCTGACCCAAGTCCCGGGGCGAGAACCACAACTACTGGTCATCCTTTTGACCTCATGGTCATCCTTTAGACCTCAAGGGGGCACGGCAGAGCCTCCCTAGTCCGACACAAGTGTCCCACTTGGGCTATACTATGACCCAAGTCCCGGGGCGAGAACCACAACTACTGGTCATCCTTTAGACCTCAAGGGGGCACGGCAGAGCCTCCCTAGTCCGACACAAGTGTCCCACTTGGGCCATACTCAGACCCACGGCCCGGGGCGAGAACCACAACTACTGGTCATCCTTTAGACCTCCAGGGGGCCCGGCACAGCCTCCCTAGTCCGACGCAAGTGCTCCACTTGGGCTGTACTCTGACCCAAGTCCCGGGGCGAGAACCACAACTAATGGTCATCCTTTAGACCTCCAGGGGGCACGGCACAGCCTCCCTAGTCCGACACAAGTGCTCCACTTGGGCTATACTCTGACCCAAGTCCCGGGGCGAGAACCACAACTACTGGTCATCCTTTAGACCTCCAGGGGGCACGGCAGAGCCTCCCTAGTCCGACACAAGTGTCCCACTTGGGCTATTCTCTGACCCAAGTCCCGGGGCGAGAACCACAACTACTGGTCATCCTTTAGACCTCCAGGGGGCACGACACAGCCTCCCTAGTCCGACCCAAGTGCTCCACTTGGGCTATACTATGACCCAAGTCCCGGGGCGAGAACCACAACTACTGGTCATCCTTTAGACCTCCAGGGGGCACGGCACAGCCTCCCTAGTCCGACACAAGTGCTCCACTTGGGCTATACTCTGACCCAAGTCCCGGGGCGAGAACCACAACTACTGGTCATCCTTTAGACCTCCAGGGGGCACGGCACAGCCTCCCTAGTCCGACACAAGTGCTCCACTTGGGCTATACTCTGACCCAAGTCCCGGGGCGAGAACCACAACTACTGGTCATCCTTTTGACCTCATGGTCATCCTTTAGACCTCCAGGGGGCCCGGCACAGCCTCCCTAGGCCGACACAAGTGCTCCACTTGGGCTATACTCTGACCCAAGTCCCGGGGCGAGAACCACAACTACTGGTCATCCTTTAGACCTCCAGGGGGCACGGCACAGCCTCCCTAGTCCGACACAAGTGCTCCACTTGGGCTATACTCTGACCCAAGTCCCGGGGCGAGAACCACAACTACTGGTCATCCTTTTGACCTCATGGTCATCCTTTAGACCTCCAGGGGGCCCGGCACAGCCTCCCTAGACCGACACAAGTGCTCCACTTGGGCTGTACTCTGACCCAAGTCCCGGTGCGAGAACCACAACTACTGGTCATCCTTTAGACCTCCAGGGGGCCCGGCACAGCCTCCCTAGGCCGACACAAGTGCTCCACTTGGGCTATACTCTGACCCAAGTCCCGGGGCGAGAACCACAACTACTGGTCATCCTTTTGACCTCATGGTCATCCTTTAGATCTCCAGGGGGCCCGGCACAGCCTCCCTAGGCCGACACAAGTGCTCCACTTGGGCTATACTCTGACCCAAGTCCCGGGGCGAGAACCACAACTACTGGTCATCCTTTAGACCTCCAGGGGGCACGGCACACCCCCCGGTAGCCGACCAAAGTGCTCTACTCGGGCCAGACTCGGACCCACGACCCGGGGTGAGAACCACAACTACTGGTCATCCTTTAGACCTCCAGGGGGCCCGGCACAGCCTCCCTAGTCCGACACAAGTGCTCCACTTGGGCTATACTCTGACCCAAGTCCCGGGGCGAGAACCACAACTACTGGTCATCCTTTAGACCTCCAGGGGGACCGGCACAGCCTCCCTAGACCGACACAAGTGCACCACTTGGGCCATACTCTGACCCAAGTCCCGGGGCGAGAACCACAACTACTGGTCATCCTTTTGACCTCATGGTCATCCTTTAGACCTCAAGGGGGCACGGCAGAGCCTCCCTAGTCCGACACAAGTGTCCCACTTGGGCTATACTATGACCCAAGTCCCGGGGCGAGAACCACAACTACTGGTCATCCTTTAGACCTCAAGGGGGCACGGCAGAGCCTCCCTAGTCCGACACAAGTGTCCCACTTGGGCCATACTCAGACCCACGGCCCGGGGCGAGAACCACAACTACTGGTCATCCTTTAGACCTCCAGGGGGCCCGGCACAGCCTCCCTAGTCCGACGCAAGTGCTCCACTTGGGCTGTACTCTGACCCAAGTCCCGGGGCGAGAACCACAACTAATGGTCATCCTTTAGACCTCCAGGGGGCACGGCACAGCCTCCCTAGTCCGACACAAGTGCTCCACTTGGGCTATACTCTGACCCAAGTCCCGGGGCGAGAACCACAACTACTGGTCATCCTTTAGACCTCCAGGGGGCACGGCAGAGCCTCCCTAGTCCGACACAAGTGTCCCACTTGGGCTATTCTCTGACCCAAGTCCCGGGGCGAGAACCACAACTACTGGTCATCCTTTAGACCTCCAGGGGGCACGACACAGCCTCCCTAGTCCGACCCAAGTGCTCCACTTGGGCTATACTATGACCCAAGTCCCGGGGCGAGAACCACAACTACTGGTCATCCTTTAGACCTCCAGGGGGCACGGCACAGCCTCCCTAGTCCGACACAAGTGCTCCACTTGGGCTATACTCTGACCCAAGTCCCGGGGCGAGAACCACAACTACTGGTCATCCTTTAGACCTCCAGGGGGCACGGCACAGCCTCCCTAGTCCGACACAAGTGCTCCACTTGGGCTATACTCTGACCCAAGTCCCGGGGCGAGAACCACAACTACTGGTCATCCTTTTGACCTCATGGTCATCCTTTAGACCTCCAGGGGGCCCGGCACAGCCTCCCTAGGCCG